>NC_057800.1:487297586-487305035 GCF_018294505.1 Triticum aestivum
TCACCACTCGGTAGGATTTTCAAACTTAGGCGAGTACTGGATTGCAGCCAAGCCCCCGAGTGGGAGGGTTGCTCATCACTCGGTATGATTTTACAAACTTAGGCGAGTACTAGACTGCAGCTAAGCCCCCGAGTGGGAGGGTTGCTCACCACTCGGTAGGATTTTACAAACTTAGGCGAGTACTGGACTGCAGCTAAGCCCCCGAGTGGGAGGGTTGCTCACCACTCGGTAGGATTTTTCAAACTTAGGCGAGTACTGGACTGCAGCTAAGCCCCCAAGTGGGAGGCTTGCTCACCACTCGGTATGATTTTTTAAAGGGTCTTTTACATCCGTGTCCCTAACTCGAACCCACTACTCAGATTTGCCCCTAATTTCAAAGCTTGCTCAAATTTGCCCCTACGCCGTCAAGTCTCCTTATAGAAATACCCCTCCGTGCCATTTCTGTTAGGTCAAAGGGCTTTGACCATTTTCTGGGCGTTTGTTGGACGTTTTGCCCCTGAAAAAAATAAGATATAAATTTAAAAAGAAGGGAGAGAGCGCATGCTAGCTTTTTGGCCCAAAAAAGCCCAGCCAGCCCAACCCACTGGCTGGTCATCTTCTTCGTCTTCAGAGGCTAAGGGCGTGTCCGTCCGCCCGTTCACCCGAGCGCCACCGTTAACATGGCCAACGATGGCAAGAAGCCGGACCGCCGTGTCTTCAAGGCCCGCCGTAGAATAGAGCATCACCACACTATAGATCTGGACCTCGGGTGCCTTGCAACTACGCAATCGACGAGATCACCGCCACCTCTGCCCACCGGCCGCCATCTTCGATTTGCTATCGTACGAGGTCCCTCGGTGCTCCCTTATCGTACAGGAGATCCATACGGTGTTGCGGAACTTCCGGACATGTCGCCGATGAGCTCTTCTTTGTCCAGCCGCCTCCCCACGACGCCTTGCTCCGGCAGCCGTAGGCGAGGTTCGTGTGCTCATGCTCGGCCGTCCCCGGACCCTTTGAAGACTCTGTCATGCTCGCAGTGAGACGCTGATGCCGACCCCTATCCCCCTGCTTGCTAGCCCCCTGCCACCTAGCTTTGACCGTCGCCACCGGCGGCCTTGGCCATGCCCGACACTCTGGCCGTCCCCGCTCGCCCTGCCACTTCTATTCAACGCGGAGCAAGCCCAGGAGCGCAAAGGACCATTCCACCAGTTGTTTGGTCGCCGGAACAGAGCTCCCCTGCCCTCCGCTGTGGCGTGTGCTCGCCGGCGGCTTAACGCCGGTGGTTCATTAGTACTAATGGGCTTCCTATGATATGTGGGGCCCATTAGCTAGATTAGCACTAATCCTACCATGTGTTAAATATTATGCTAATTACCGAGACAAATCGGCAGGCCCTACCAATTAACAAAACTGCTGAACTAATTAAAAAATAACTAGACACTTACATGTGGGGTCCCACGTGTAAGTGAGAGAGAGGGTGGAGAGAGAGGGTAGAGAGAGTGAGGGGTGAGAGAAACTGTTTTTCCTTTTTATTTTTTTCTCACTCGGTCCCACTTGTAAGTGACACATATAGGCAGGGGCAAATTGTCCAAAAAACGTCAGTTAGACAGTCAAACCCCTTTGACCGGACGGAAACGAAACGGAAGGGTATTTCTGTAAGGTCACTTAACGGTGGAGGGGTAAATTGAGCATGCTTTGAAATTAGGGATAAATCTGAGTAGGTGGTTCGAGTTAGGGATAGAAATGCAAATGGCCCTTTTTTAAAGTTACACTACAAAAAATACACTTCCGTGATGATACGTGTTTGTCACAGTAGGTCGCTTTTTTTGTCATGCATGTACATCCATGACAAATTTATGACAGAATCAAGATAGTCATACCTGTGCTGTCATAGAAGTGTTCCATGACATTACCAAAATTATCATCACGAAAGTGTCCACTTCCATGACAATAAAGCGCGCGTCACAGAAGTGCTTTCGTCAAGGGTGACCGACACGTGGTATCCACCATAACGGAACGCCGTTAAGCTATCGGGTCGGGTTTTGGATCCGATAACCCGTTAACAGCCCCAACCAATGGGGATTTTCCACGTGTAAAATCATCATTGGCTAGAGGAAACACGTGTCGGCTCATCGTTGGGACAGATGTCATCCACTCACTGGACAGAAGGTGCCTATGATACGTCGACATGTGGCACGGCCCAACAGTGGCCCATTCCTGTGAAAAGGCCGGCCCATTTGACTTGGTCAAAAGCTGGCGGGCCGGCCCATGGAAAGCCTGTTAACGGCCTGTTCGCATATAGCCCATTTACAGCTCGCTAATCCAAGGCCCGTTACGCCCTATCCGAATTAGGCCCAGTAGTGTCATCTGGGCCGTCCAATATGATTCCAGCCCGTTTTCACTTCTGGCCCATGTATAGCCCATGATGTCTTTCGGCCCATATGAGGCCCTTTGTAACTCTTGGCCCATTAGCGGCCCGTGCTGAAACTGGCCCGTAATGAACAGTGTATTACTTTACACCCATTAACGGCCCGTGGTAAAACTGGTCCATAATGAACAGTGTATCACTTTATACCCATTAACCGCCCGTTATTCCGTTGGGCCGTTTCCAGCCCAAGTTAACTTTCAGCCTTCTGAGGGCCCATTTATTCTTGGGCTCATTTGCAGCATTCGGTTACTTACATCATGTTACTGTCATTTTCTGTTTGTGGGCCAAATTCAGCCCGTCGTTACAGTCGGCCCGTTTGCGGACCGTTAGTCTGTTGGGCCATTTTCATAGCATCATCAAATACGGCCTATTAACGGCCCGTTATGGTCAGCCCATAAAACGTACCATTTCCATTAAAGGACCATCTACGGCCCATTAAAGGCCCGTACAAGACCCATAAATGAGCCGGCGGCCCATGGATCCTACGAGACGTACAAGGCCCATGGATCCTATGAGACGTAGAAGGCCCATGGATCCTATGAGACGTAGAAGGCCCATGGATCCTACACGACGTAGAAGGCCCATGGATCTAACGACCCATGAAGGGCCATGGTCGGGCGAATTGGCCCCCGTTTGAATGATATAGCATATTCAAAGAATTATCCTACTCAATACTATCACCTCTAAAAAGCCTACACTATTACAACAAAGAGATCAAGGCATAGAAAGGTAGAATAATCCTACACTATACAATAAAGAAATTACAGCCGATTATACCCACTGGGAATTATGGTTCGACACAGGTGATAATAAAGCATACACAAACAACAAATTACATACACTAGGCAAATACAGCTCATACATCATGGACGCGCATCAACTTAACTCCATGTGAACTATAATCTCTTCAGAAAATAGGATTGGTCGGATTCAGATAGCACAAATTTCAGTCTGCAAAATCTCCAATTCCTTCATGGTTACCTCAGTGTCTTGTTTCATTTTTTTGACTCCTGCATCTAATACCTATATGTCCAGTCTCAACTTGTTGATTATACGTTGACAATCATGTACATGTTGTCTTGCCACCTCTAGTTGATGCTCGAGAACATCAGCACATTCCAATTCCAATCCATAATCATTCGGTAACGGCCATGCCGCACTGCTCGCAGATCTTTGTGTTGATGTCACTTCATCCTGAAATGTTTCTGTAAGTACACATGACTAGGGCAAAAATATAGTTACAACAGTGAAGCGAACAAGACACTATTTTGTACCACATGGCAAAACAGGACTAACAATAATGTTACACGTCACTTTAAAAAAATGTTACACGTCATGAAGCATAAGCAGGTGATATTTTAAAAATTATAAAAAAGATAGTCTGTGCAGCCTGCATACAGAAATCCCTCTTAGCTCACCAGAGGAGCATGATGTTGGGGCCCAATCGAAAACACAGACAAGTTACAAACTTAGACAACACGTTGCGTATAAGTAAGCAAGTAGTTGGCCATTCTGTGCCTCAATTAAAGTCTTAGGGAGCATAATGAACAACAGAGGGTTTCATACAAACGTACTACATTAGGCAAAACTATGCAATCATTAGCGTAGTATAAACTAGATTGTGAGTCTCATGCAATAATAGTTGGTTAATAGATTTCAAAGCTTCAGGCACACTTCGGCAGAGTAATTAAATGGTAAGGCCTTTAATTATGTCAACTAATAGTGATACAAGTACCGAACACCAAGCATGATTATTTGGGCATCTCATTAACTGAGGACAAATAAAGCAATTGAAAAAGAGAAAATTAACTATGCCTGAAACAAACAAGGAATTGAACCGTTGAGTTACATACAGTGACTTACCTTAGCAGGTTGAAGAGGCACAGTGCAGCTCCTACTTCTCTTGCAAGGCTCCTTCCTAACATCTTGTACTTGGAAATCCTCAATCTTATCTTCATTGCACCCCCTCTGCAAGGTGACACAAACTAGTTACTCGTCTCCTTGGAAGATAAATATGCATACTTTCCAGTCTGTGAACACAAAAGAATGAGATTATAACAAAACAACACCACATAATGAAACATGCCGCATCTCTTGCACTTGCACACAATGAAATGAGCATTTACTATGTCTGCACTATGTAAAAACTAGGCATACCTTCGAACTGGATCTCTAGGTACTCTTGGAGAGCCTACTGTAGTGTACAACCAAACCTTTATGTCACCTATGAGTTAGACAAGGCCCCACTACAGCGGCCCTTAGTGTTTAAATCGTTGACAAGCTCTGTTAGAGTGTTATGTCAAGAACAGCAAGTAATCAAAGCAAACAATCCTAGTATGGATGGCTGATGCAAACAAGCAATTGAACAGATGTGTGAGCAAATCTTACATATCAAGAAAAGAAGCAAAGAAGGAGGCTTAAAGACCATCACTTGACTGACCAGATTTAAGGGGCATTTAAACATCATGTGCAACGTATGAACTAACATAAACATTGCATATTCCAGATTCTACAATGGAATGCACATGTATTAGGTTATGCCATGTATGATGATGCCTAATTGTACAGATAGCAGGCAGGAGTGATTCATCATTGCATGCACAATTGAATTGCAGGTTAAGGGCCAGTTCGATTCCGCCTTTTCAGGGCATATTGTCAAAATAAGCCATAAAAGATGTAAAGAAGTAATTTTTGAGTTATGGGCTTGGGCTTAACTAATTTCGCTTTGGAGGGGGGTGTTTCGGGTAGAACCTCACTAAAAATTGAAGGGAAGGGGAATAGTGAAATGACTCTGTTGTCTGCCTATATTACACTCAAAATGCAACTGATGACGCCCGTGTCACACCTGACCCTCAAGTAAAAACAAACACACAAGCATTCATTGCCCTGACCGCTTGCATCTCCTCTCCCCTTTCCACTATACGATGAATTGCTATGAGCTGCTTCTGCTGCTGCTATATGATGCATTGCTATGAGCTGCTCCTGCTGCTGCTATATGATGAATTGCTGTGAGCTGCTGCTGCTGCTGTATGATGAGTTGCTATGAGCTGCTGCTGCTATATGATGAATTGCTATGAGTTGCTGCTGCTATATGATGAGTTGCTACAAGCTGCTCCTGCTGCTGCTATATGATGAGTTGCTACAAGCTGCTCCTGCTGCTGCTATATGATGAATTGCTATGAGCTGCTCCTGTTGCTGCTATATGATGAATTGCTATGAGATGCTCCTGCTGCTGCTATATGATGAATTGCTATGAGCTACTGCTAGTATATGATGAATTGCAGACTGCTGCTGCTGCTGTATGATGAGTTGCTATGAGCTGCTGCTGCTATATGATGCTTTCAGGTGGTGCTGCTATACGATAATAACCAACCACTTGGACCATCGAATTTCAATAAATAATTGTTCTTCATTTAAATGTGGGTCATGCGTTCTTCATTTAAATTAGGCAATGGGATCTCTATGGAAAACATTGACCAAAGTAGATCGTGCCAAGTAGATGGTATCTTTGTATTTGCATTTTGAGCAAATAGTGATGGTCTGTTTTCCTATCATATTAATTACTGCACTGGGTTCAATTTGTGATGTTTGCAAGTCAAATTAATTTCCATATGGGCAGCAAAATGAAAAAAATATAATGCAATCTAGACTTTCCATTGATCATACCAAAGATAAGCTGAAAACGCAATGAAAAGAACTGGTTGGCTTATTACATGGAGCTTATATTCACAGGTGCTTATTTTTTTAGGATAACTCATAATAACTGTCCCTAAGAAACTTGGCTAATAGAACTGGCATACAAATAACATGTCACGATGATTGCAATGGAGGAGTGACATACCATGGCACACTGTATAGGCTCACCGCTGCCTCTCCTTTTTTTTGCGTTGTTCCATGAAATTGCCACATACATCTTGTACTTTTTCATTGTGTAACCCTATCTGCAAGTTGACACGGCTAATTTCAGACATCTCTACATGATACTACATTGCATATCCCTTGCGCATATTTAAACCACCAATTAACGGTTGTGTGCGTACCATAAACTAGCCATGACTCTGTATGCTGGACTAGCAGGCACTTTAAGGGAGCCTAATGTAGTGCACTGGAATTCCTACATGCCACCTACGATTTTGTGTAATGTACTGCCCCTGTTCCTAAATATATGTCTTTGTAGAAATTCCAGTATGGACCACATACAGATGTATACATATGCATTTTCGAGTGTAGATTCACTCATTTTGCTCCGTATGTAGCCTATAGTGGAATCTCTAGAAAGACTTGTATTTAGGAACGGAGGTACGAGGTAGTATCATGTATGACATCTACATATCTAATTTAGCAGCCAGTAGTAGAAATCATTGTCTGCACAAATAGATTACTGGTCGAAAATCCTAGCAAAGCACGCTGGCAGGCACAGAACAATACAAGAGAGAGAGACACGCTTACAAGATCATAGCAATGCCTCAGTCCAGGATCTTGGTTGGCCAAGCTGTTAGATCCAGAAAAAACATCGTCCTTGTAGTTTTTGCAAGCTGCATAACAGGTAACAACGACTGGTTAGTATATTTGAAGTACATCGGGCAGGTGATGCTGGACGGGTTTAAAGGTGACAAGTACCTAAGCCGTGGCGGGTGCTTGGCATCTCTCCAGACTATGGGAATTAGGTTAGAAACATCGAGGGTGATGACGCTGCGCTGGCTGTCGGGGTCCGGTAAGGAGATCTAGAACCGTTGAGTAGGGTGTTTGTGGAGCGGCTCTGGTAGGGTGGACTACGGTGTGGGCGAAGCGGATCTATGGCCGTGGACAAGGGCATAGGTGAAGCTGCTCCGGTGGTTGGGTTAAGGATGGTGTCGACAATGCAGATCTACGGCCATGGACGGGGCATCAGAAGCTGCTCTGGTGGTTGGGTTAAGGGTGGTGTCGACGATGCGGATCTGCGGCCGTGGATGGGGCGTTAGAAGCTGCTCCGGTAGGTTGGATGAGGGTGCGAGGAAGCGGATCTGAGGCCGTGGACTTGTGAGTTGGCAAAGCGGCCCCGG
>NC_057800.1:487305045-487305798 GCF_018294505.1 Triticum aestivum
TCAGAAGCTGCTCCGGTGGTTGGGTTAAGGATGGTGTCGACGATGCGGATCTGCGGCCGTGGACGGGGCGTCAGAAGCTGCTCCGATGGTTGGGTTAAGGGTGGTGTCGACGATGCGGATCTTCGTCCCTGGACGGGGCGTCAGAAGCTGCTCCGGTAGGTTCGATGAGGGTGCGAGGAAGCGGATCTGAGGCCGTGGACTTGTGAGTTGGCAAAGCGGCCCCGGTAGGGTTGAGAATGGTATAGACAAAGCTACTCCGGTAGGGTTGACGCTGGTGTCGGCAAAGCGGCTCCGGTAGGGTTGAGGAAGGTGTAGGCGAAGCGCCTCAGGTAGGGTTGAGGAAGGTGTCGGTGAAGAGGATCAGAGGTCGTCGACGGGGGCGTCGGTGGGACGGCTCCAGGGGGTGTGGACGAAGCGTCTCCGGTGGGGAGTACGAATGAGCCGCTGCAGATGCGCAGCGGTTGACGAGAGTACCGGCGAAGCAGATCCGGCGCCGTGGACAAGGCCGACACTGAATGGATGTGGTACAGTGGTGGATGAGCAGTCTACTTGTTTCTAGGGTTGGTGGGAGGGGTAGATGCGGCCACAGAAGCAGATCCGGCTAGGTGGTCGCCGCTGGCAGTGAATGGGCTATGGTACGCCGGTGGATGAGCAGTCTAGGGTTTCGAGAGGGGAGGGGAGAAAGGGCGATGAAGTATGGACAACGTGCTGTAAGATGCTCTGGTGCTGTGGAGATAGTCGTTTTTGCGGTAG
>NC_057800.1:487305808-487409233 GCF_018294505.1 Triticum aestivum
GGCTATGGTACGCCGGTGGATGAGCAGTCTAGGGTTTCGAGAGGGGAGGGGAGAAAGGGCGATGAAGTACGGACGACGTGATGTAAGACGCTCTGGTGCTGTGGAGTTAGTCATTTTTGCGGGAGGGGGAGAGGAAATGGGGGTGCCATGTAGTGGGGGAACCGGAAGTTACCAAAGCAGCCCCGACCTATCATGTAGATGAGGGCGGTATTGTAACTGTTGGTCTCCGTGCACCAAGGACAAAAGGGGGATTTTGCATGCTAAAGACTAAGGTGGCGGGAATTTTAGAAGGAGGCTGGAGATTTTGCCGCCCGCGGGATCGTTCGTATCCAGTTTGAACTAATTTTGGACCGTGCTAGCGGGAAGGTCATGCTAGACTGTGTACACGGGGCACGCATCAGCAGTTAATAACTGGTGTGAAGTCCACCCCAGAAAAAAGACAATAACTCGGGATGATGCGCCGATAACTTGGACGTTCACACGGGCGCGGCCAATCATACGGGTGTAGTGGTGCGTTCACAAAAAAGGGATCAAACGCTCAGCCTATGTATTTCTCATGTAAATAGATAATTTAGTGCCATTGGTTATTTACTTTAAACATAATGCATTGACGTGTTAGTGTAGAGGCGCACAAAAAGAAATGGATATTGTAGTCAGCTAGTTAAAAGTGTTACCTCATATGATTACATAGCCTCCACTTCATAAATTGCGTACCCGTTGAATTCATATATGAATATTACATATATTACTTCAAAATAGAAACTTAAATCATCCAAGACTAATGAATTTGAATGCAAGAGTAACAATGGTGCATGTTCATGATAGCTACATTGGTTGTTTGAAGAAACATCACTGTAACTTTGGCATGCACAACTAAAAAGGCTTATTTAAATAGAAAAAATGTGATATGTGAGTGTCCAATCTTTATAGCGTTGAATCGATATTGTACCTTTGGCCAGGATACGAAGTAGATATTGACTTATGTTCAAGCGATGCACGTCCACGATCGCTAGATTGTGATACGTGAATGAATTGTGCAATCTCTCTCACACACATACATATCTCATTTCCCTATGGGCATCGAATCACACACGCGCACTTCGTGTATTTCTCTCCCTTCGTCAAGGTTAAATTCGTCTGTCTACCCCATCCTACAAGTCTCTCACACAGAAAGACACACGGTCTCTATGTCTAACACGCCCACCCCTTTAATTCCGCCCACCCACAGCCACTATTGTCTCTCACACATATGCTATCTACTTATCCCTTAATATAGCTAGATATGTGTCACACAAACTTCTTCTCCCTACTAGCAAGATGCCCATGCGTTGCACGGAACATCAAGATGCATTTGTATGAGAAGTTTATCTTGTGGGAGAAAAGGATGAACGAGGGAATGCCTTATTTGCAAATGCGGAGAGGGGTGTGGGTATCTTTTTGCAAAATTGCCATAGTTTCCTTCCTGTCCGTCGGATATAAATTGGATGGCCTATATTGCAGGATGGCAGGAACACCATCATCACCAACTCTGTTTTTTATAAGAGTAGAGATATGTGAGTGTCACTACCCCCCACACACCCACACTTCCCAACACCGAAGGAGTAGGGTGACACCTCGATCTTGATACTAATCTATCGACTGGCTTCTCTCTCAAACATACACACACACACACACACACACACTACACGGCACCGAAGGAGCTAGTAGGGTGGCACATCGATCTTGATAATAATCTATCTATTCCTCTTTCAAACACACACACACACACACTCGCTAGTTGTGCCTCTGTGCCTACCGCGCACACTCTCGATACGTCTTTCTCTCCCTCCCCCCAACAATGACAGCAGAAGGGTGACAACTCGATCTGATCATAATCTGTCAATTGGTTTCTCTCTCAAACATTGTGTCTCGGTGCCTCGCTTGGTAGCACCCTCGATATGTAGACTTCTCGCGCGCGCACAACTGTAGTGACGATGACGCTAAACCCAGTGTGCCTTGTTTTTACCGGCCTCATGTGATAGTTTTCACCCTGTTTTCTGTTAATTAACAAGGCAACCTTTTCTTTGTTACTACTAGTGAATCTGAAATCATTCGGGGCAGACATAAAATATATCACTTCAACCCAATTATCGCAGCAACTATTTTAAAAGAAATAAGCTAGCTGCCCGTGCGTTGCACGGAACATCAAGATGCTTTTGTATGAGTAGTTTATCTTGTGAGAGAAAAGGTTGAACGAGGGAAGGCCTTATTTGCGAACATGGAGAGACGTGTGGGTATATTTTTGCAAAATTGCCATAGTTTCTTTCCTATCCGTTAGATATAAATCCGACGGCCTATACTGCAGGATGGCATGCACACCATCATCACCAACTCTGTTTTCTACTCCCTCCGTCCGAAAATACTTGTCATCAAAATGGATAAAAAGAGATGCATCTAAAACTAAAATACATCTAGATACATTTCCTTTTATCCATTTTGATGAAAAGTATTTCCGGACGGAGGGAGTATTTGTCTGTTTTAGAGATTTCAACAAGTGACTATGACCGGACCTTACCAACATACTCAAAAATGTAGTCCATAATTTTGATGTTGCCCTCTTTTCTTGGCGGTGCAGTACCATCTGGATACCTCATAAATAAATAAAGTACTACATGATACTAATATATGATACATGGCGCAGGAGTACTAAGTATTATTAATACAGTTTTGCTAGAACTCATCTAGATGAGATATAATTTGGTCTCATTCATCTTTCATAGCCATTGGATGTGATGCTATATAAGATGTGTGTGTGCTGACGTGGGTTGTATTTGTTCTTGTGCAACGAACTGACCACTGCATGTCATGTTTGATAGTCTCAAGTCATTAAAATCATACAGGCCCCACATCTCTTCTTGGTTGATTCCTCTATTTATGTCAAAAAATAAGAAACAACGTGAGAGTTAATGCACCATGCCCATGTGTTTACTATTTGGTTTTTGTAAGATGACTTAATACTCACCTAGACGGAGGGAGTATTCCATTTGATAGCGGGCGGCGCAGTTCTCGATACGGCTTTAATGCAGACGAGGGAGGGAGTAGCGGTTCCCGATATGTTGAACGGCCAATGCATCCTTCTTCAATTAATGCATGAGGGAAGTAATGGGAGGAGGTCCGGGAAAAGAGGCTGCACGATGTGAATGCAACGCAGTTTGCGCTCATTGCCCTCGTATAAAGGCGCCCCTCCATTCCAATGCATCTACCACATCATACGCACCTAAGCATTTGCCTAAGCACCTACACTAAGCGCAAAAGAGGTCACTCCAGACCCATGGCAGCGATGCTCGTGAGCGGCCAGCGGCTGCGCCAGATGGTCCACGACGCCGGCCTGCGGCATGGCGCCGAGGATTGTCTCTAGACGGTGTTGGAGACCGGCTGGTGGATGGCCGCCTTCGACGCCAACTACGACTCTCAGTTGGACCAGATGATTGTTGCCACCAGCAACAAGTTCACCATCCTCAAGAAGCTCGCAGACGACATCACCGTACTCCTCCAGCCCGCGTGCCTGGTCTCCTCATTGCCTGCCACCCTAATCAGCCTCCATGGCCGAAGCCTCTTTCAAGCACTGGTGGCCCTGTGACTACCCACCGACGCCATGAAGAATGTCCACCTGGAGGTCGCGCTCGCCGCAAGGCGCCTCGCCCTGTAAGAATTCGTCGACCTACACATCCACATGTACGAGGAAATCATGTACATAGGTATCTACAAGGCCAGTGAGGACGCTACGACGTTGGCCTTCCTCAACCGGCTGGAAGCCTTGGATGCCTTTACTGAGAAGCACCTCGACCTCGCCACAAAAGTCATCGCTCCTTAGCCACCGGTCGGTGGCCCGGCGCACTAAGTTGAGGAGGAGGAGGTCGTACGTTCGTGGATCCATCTTTCTTCTTGCCTTCTGTAACCACCACTGCGATTGCATCATCGTGGCCTTAATTCTTATTGTGCTGTTGCATTCTTGTTCCAGTCAATACCGACATGTGCGATCCCTTTGCTTAATTATATGCATCACTGTAACTAGTACTCCATCTGTCAATTTATAAGTTGTGCTTACCTTTTCCATCAACTTCGTGCAACATGCGGGCATCTTGCTAGAAACACTAGAATATGTCTATATAATCCGTATGTGATAGTCCATTTGAAATCTCAAAAAAGACAAATATTTAGGTACGGAGGGAGTAATATATTAGGAGTATATCAAAACAATAGTGATTTCTTTCAAGTTTGTGAACAAATACTACTATTCTACTACTTTGAATCCGTCGCAACGCACGAGCACATTTTGCTAGTAAAAGGAAAAGGCCTGCCGCGTTTGTCGTGGTTTTGTCAAGTTTTCCAATCTGGTCTCATTGATGCCTAAGTGCCGCTTGCATTGCAAGTTGTACACAATCATGGCGTCAGGCCCTGAGAGGGGCTTGCATGCCTATAAACCAATTATCCTGTTGGTTGTTGTTCTTTGAACCGCCGCCGGGTCGTCCCCTTATATACATGGGTGACGCCCGTCGGTTTACAGAGTCCCTATACCGGCTCATAGATGCGTCCAGTTCGGTCTCCACTATTCCTAACTTATAACACAAGTTACATACCGACGCCGGTTTATAGCTATAGGCCTTAAACCGATTATGGGCCTTTAGCCCTCATCTTCCCTCATGGGCTTTTATCATACTCAAGTACTGATGAAGTTAACCCAGCCTGTCCTGGCCGGTTTACGCCCAGTAGTAATATCCCCAACATTAGGCCCCAAATTGATTTGAACATGTTCATGTCAATTCTTAGCAAAAATCTTCATCTTCAACATCTTCTTGCATTTTGTTCAACCACCGTGATGTCATCTTCTGTGCTCGCGGTAGACCGGTGTGACGTCACTGGTTATAAAAAACCTTATCCTGTTAACAAGCCTGCGGTAATTAAGGCCGCAGCTTCGTTTCCAAACACGCGGCTCCTTGATTCTCGCGCCTGACATATCCCTTTCTTTATAAATAGGACCGAAGGGTCATTTCCTTTCTCTTTCCCTCCGACCCCTTCTGCTTCATCTTCTTCGCGTTGCCCAACTTTGGAGCTCCGCCGCCACCGTCGACCTCTGCATCAACCTTGGCCGCTGCATCAACCTGAGCACACCAGAGCATCGCGACAATCTTCCTCTTCTTCCTTAGCTCTGGTAAATCTTTTTTACTTTCCCCCGTAGATCTATTCTAGGGTTTCCTCGTTCGTCGAAGTTCATCGAGACTCTGGCGCTGTTCTTCCTTTGTTTCTTCTTTAGCCCATGAATAAAACTTCAAACCTGATGTATTCCCCGTAACGGCTTATCTTCTGCTACCAAAGCAAACCTTTATGTGCATAAAACATTGATCTGGTCCCTTGCTAATTGCTTTGAGATCAACCTTTTAGGTCTAAATCCTTTTATTTTCCTGTCTTATGGTAGATCCAAAATTTCACTGCGACCTTATGAAATCTGTTTTTACCTTCCTTAGTCATTCTTGCCTTAGATCTGTATCCTCTTTACCACATAGGCGGTTCACCTTTGAAAAAGCAATCTTATCATATATCATTAGTCCCCTTGTTGAACCGCCGTGATGCTGTTGCTTCATAAACTCCGGTTTAGATATATCTGCTTCCGGTTTAACATTGCACATAACAATGTACTTTGCAGATTTCATCATGGCCAAGCAAGTGTATGAGTGCAATTGGGTCCCTTCTCGCGTCACAGAGGATCAACTGGATGATTTAGTCCTAATTGGCGCCTTGGGCAGCAAAGACACTGTCCATTGGAGGGCTCCTGGCAAAGAATGCCCCCCACACCTCGAGAAGGAGAGGTTGTTGTTTGCGTAGACCACTTAGCCCGGGGTTTTAAACCGCCTGGTTCTAAATTCTACCGGGATGTTCTAGCTGATTTCCAACTCCATCCGTAAGACACTGGCCCCAACTCTGTTACAAATATGTGCCACTTCCAAGTGCTCTGTGAGGTGTTCTTTCAAGAGGAGCCCATAGTGGAATTATTCAGAGATATTTTCCATCTAAACCGCCGTACTGAGTTTACTGATGGCTCCAATACGGAGTTGGATGGCATGGCGATTCAAAAAAGGAAAGAGGTCACATACCCTCACGCCAAGCTGCACAGTCACCCCAAGGAGTGGAATCAGACATGGTTCTACTGCAAAGACACCTCCCCTGCTGGCGAGAATCCCTTGCCTGGCTTTCGTCCAGAGCGGCTCAGCAATACCCATCCTTTTCCTCAATGATTGAGTGCCTAGGAGAGAAGCAAATATGCTCCTCAGCTGTCAAAGCTCAGAGCCTTTATGGCCAACGGTTTAACAGGGGTTGACCTTGCTCGCTGTTGGATATCATGGAGCATACTGCCCCTTAGTCAGCGCTCCAGTTTGATGTGCGAATATACCGATAGTGTGGATGACCCACTGCGACATTCAAGACTCCAGCTCTCCGGTGAAGAGATCACAGAAGCTATGCGTAAGATACTGAATGAACCGGAGCACATCTGCGCTAGAACCGGCCTGCTTCCCTTCTGTGCCACCAACAAACCGCCAGCTGTAAGACTTTGATTTTTCTCTTTGCTGAATCTGTTATTGATATGTCTGGTCATTGTTTTTAATATCAGTGTCTGCATAATCAGGGCGACAATCCGTTTTGGAGCAAAAAGCTGCCGCAGGAGAAACCAGAGAAAGCAGATAAACCGGAAAGAGCAACCCGGCAAAAAACTAAAGCTGTGAAGAAGACTGCCCACCGGAAAAGAACCACTGCATCTTCTAATCCGGCCCCTGATGACGAGGTGGATAATCTAGACCTTGAGGTAGAGCTTGACTCACTTGGTTTATTTTTCATGCATCTTATTGATGATGATATTTGTCAGGATGATGCCAAAGCCAGCCATGTGGATGTTGCAGAGGTAATTATTCTCTCTTCCGATTCAGAAACTTTGCCTTCACAAAAAATCTGTCAGGCAAACCGAAAAGTTCAATTTTCTCATCCTCTTGCTTATTTGGATCCTAAACTTCTTATGAAGACTCAACAACACGAAGCTCGCCGCACCACCCGGCACAGCGGCCAGGTAGTTACCTCCGCCGGTTTACCGAACAGTCCGGTTCGGAAACATCATTCCGAGGTCTCTAATTCGCTTGTCAGTGCTTGTCCTAAAGCGGGCTGCTTTCGTCAACCTCTTAATCCGTCTGACTCCGATTATCAGGTTATTTCCCACTCATCTTCTGGCAAGTCGTCGGCTACTCAGCTCCCACCGCTCAAAATGGTGCTTGGGTAAGCTATATTTATTGTGATGTTTGCAGTATATTGCCTTAGAACATATGCTGTATTTAATTTTGTTATTCTTCTCAGGGCCAAACCTAGGCCAAGCAAGAAGGCCCGCCTGGATAAAGCGGCCGAAGAAGATGTCATTCTTGAACCAGGCACCACACCCAATCTTGAAGCGGCTATTCCTGAGGATATTCCCAATGATCCACCGCAGCCAGATGATGATCTTACTGCTGAGGAAAGACCTACTGATACTTCAGATCCTATCCATCAGCCCACAGGTTCCCTCCGGGTTGAAAGCTCCACCGGTCCCGCAAAGCCTACTGACAAGCCAACAGCTCCAGTGCAAACCGGCGGTACCAATGATGATGAAGTTGTCATTACTGGCACTGGCCATACTGAGCCAAGAAATCCTGTCGCTTTATCCAAACATTCTGCCAAGGAAGAACTTGCTGCCTTTGGTAAAGGCAAGTGGAACGCTGATCTGACGACTTACGCTGCTCTGAACGCCCAAGATATCCATTCCGGCTATCTGAACCGGCTGTATACCGGCCGTGACTATGAAGCCGGTCTGGTCAACATGATGAAAGACAAATATGAGGTATTTTCCATATGCTCCTTCTTGCTTGTATGCTTCCATTCCTGACTCTCCTAGCCCCCAAGGGCCGGTTTGGAATATTCTTTCAAATCGGGACTTAAATAATATAAATCTTTGTTGCTTTAAAATTTGCTGATGTAGCCCCCAAGGGCTGGTTTAACTTTAGCGTAGTTAAACCGGTACTGTAAGTAATTGAAACTGCCGTATCAGAATATATATATGATCGAATAGCCATTAGCCCCCAAGTGCCAAGTTGAATACTTGTATTGACTTGGGACTTTGTAAACAATCGAAAGATGAAGGGGTAAATCGGGGGCCGCTTTAGATCAAATATGCATTAGCCCCCAAGTACTAAGCGCATAACTTGTTATGTGGTTGGTACTTGAATCCTTCTACCAGTTTGCTGAAGCGTATATCTGTATGCATGCAGGCGGAGCTGAAGACTAAAGAGAACCAAGTCATCAATCTTCAAGAAGCCCTGTAAACCCAACAAGCTGAAACCTCCAAAGAAAAAGAGGAATTGGCCAGTTCTTTAAGTGCCATGGAACAACTTAAGGAAAATTTCAAAAAGAAACGGGCGGATTGGGCCACTAAGAAATCCGCTTTGATCAAACGAGCAGAGGATGCTGAGGCTGCACTAAAACCAGTGGCAGATGAACTGACCAGCATAAAGCGGCACGTGCATGCCATGACTACTGCTATCTTTGGTAAGCCAGTTTTCCTACTGAATTGGCTCTGCCTTCTGACAAAGTCACCGGCTTATTAACCCTTTATGGTATTTCAGGGACACGCATTGGTCACTTGGGGTCAGATGTACAGAAGAAGCTAAAAGCCGCCTATACATTGGTTGAACAATTGTATACTGGTGCCCAGCGGATCATCTGTACCGCCTCTCATAACAAACCGGCGCCTACTTTGATTCAAGATATGCTAATGAAACTGTCGGTGCTTCCTGTCTAGATTGAAGAGCTAAAGAAATCTGCTGCTCGAACCGGCGCAATCAATGCTTTAATCCGGGCAAAAGCCTGGGTGCCGGATTTTGATCCTGTTGAAGCGGCTCGGGGCTATCCCTTCTTGAAGGAAGACGAATCAGAATTCGGTGAAGCGGATCTGTGAGCGATAAACCGGGAGGTGCGTCCACTAGCTTGTCAGTTGGCTGAGGAAGCAGACTTGTCTCGTTATCAAGCGCAATATGACAGTCAGAACAAGCGAATAGCTGCGCCAATCCATGAATCGGAAAATCTGATTCCTCCAATCCGTAAGCATACTTATGCTCCCGATATTGATCCGTCCTTGTTGATCCACGATGAAGCTTTTTTTCAAGCATTAATGGGAATCGACTGGACAACTGTGGATTTCCAGCCACTGGGTAGGGATACGGAGGCTGAAGTGGCGCAGGACGACCCACAACCATCAGGCCAGGCTGGTGACCAAGCTTGAACCGGACGCCGGTTTAAAACTGCCTCTTCTTCGTGAAAAACAATTATATTATTATGGGCACCATGTTGCCTTGTAATAGGCTAGCTTATACCTTTGATGTTGATATGCCTTCGTGCATAATTTGTTCTTTCTGTGGCAATGAACTTTCCAAAACCCTTTCTGAAATGAAAAATTCGTCAAGTGCCACCGCGGTTGTACCGTCAGGCGGAATATGATGTCTGCATATATGAAATCAAAACAAAATTTTAAGTATGACCAAATTTTGAGATACATAATACCTGTCGTCATTGAGCGTGAAGTTGGCTTGGCCAATCTTGAAGCGGAGTTTTGCAAACCCATACTGTTGGAGGAGATAACAGCTCCTGTATATATATATGACGCTGGCTTACCATGTAAACCGTGCCGGGTTACGATAAATACCGTGTTACTCCATAAGAGGATGTTAACAACGCGGATTAAACCGGTCAAATAGCCTCCGGATTGACGTGAACTGTGTTCCGTCAATTGAATTTTTTTTGTCGGTTTAAGAAACACAATAAAAAGAAAAAAAACCCTTCAAAGAAAAGT
Organism: Triticum aestivum; assembly: GCF_018294505.1. Taxonomy (NCBI): domain Eukaryota; kingdom Viridiplantae; phylum Streptophyta; class Magnoliopsida; order Poales; family Poaceae; genus Triticum; species Triticum aestivum. The sequence goes on from NC_057800.1 coordinate 487,315,707, forward strand.
ATGAAGCAAAAGCAAAGAAAAAAACGTTTGCCAAAAAAGACTTATTTAAGCTGATCAAATGGCGTAACCATGGCCAAACACGACCAAGCTCCCGTTAGGTGTAACTATGGTTCTAGTTAGCCAGGTCCCCAAGTGATTCTTGTGGCATTTTATGCCGACCAAATGGCGTGGTCATGGTTCGGGTTCGACCAAGCCCCCAAGTGATACTGTGGCCTTAGGCCGATCAAGAGGAATGACTGGTTCAGACATGACCAAGTCCCCAAGTGATCTGGTGGCTTTCGCCTATCAAGAGGCATGGTATTGGTTCGGACACGACCAATCCTCCAAGTGATATAACACGATGCTTTTAGCAAAGCGAACTCAAGGGGTAAACCGGAGGCCGCTTTAGAGCAACTCCGTGTAACCTCACATGATGTAAAAGAACAGATACCCCGCTTTAGCTGAGGTTCCGGTTTATTATACTTAATCATAATATATAAATTGTATGTACATAAATATAGCCAATGGCTCAGGTATAGTAAGGCCGAAGATGAGATATATTCCACGGTCTGTTAGTCTCCTCCTCTGATGTACGTGAGTCCTTATGCTCTCAAATATCGATCAGATAGTACGACCCGTTGTGCAGATTCTTGCTGACCACGAAAGGCCCCTCCCAAGGTGGGGATAGCTTATGCATATCAGTCTGATCTTGGATGAGCCGAAGCACCAAATCTCCTTCCTGGAAGGCTCTGGTTCTGACTCGGCGACTGTGATAACGACAAAGATCCTGCTGGTAAATCACCGACCGGGCGGCTACGATGTCACGCTCTTCATCCAACCGGTCCAAAGCATCTTTACGTGTTGTCTCGTTGTCCGCTTCAACATAAGCCGTGACACGAGGTGAGTCATGACAGATATCGCTGGGGAGAAACGCCTCCGCTCCATCAACCATGAAGAACGGTGTGTATCCTGTTGATCTGTTGGGTGTTGTATTGATGCTCCATAACACAGATGGTAATTCTTCTACCCAACAACCCGGCGTTCTCTGCAAAGGAACCATGAGCCGGAGCTTGATGCCTCTCAAGATCTCTTGATTAGCTCTTTCTGCTTGACCATTGGACTGTGGATGTGCTACTGATGAAACGTTGAGCCGGATGTGCTCCCGTTCACAGAACTCCTTCATAGCACCTTTGGACAAATTGGTACCATTATCTGTGATAATACTGTGTGGAAAGCCAAACCGGAAAATCACCTTTTTGATGAACTGAACCACCGTGGCCGCATCACACTTGCTAACAGGTTCTGCCTCCACCCACTTTCTAAACTTGTCCACCGCCACCAGGAGGTGGGTCTTCTTATCTTTGGACCTTTTGAAAGGCCCAACCATATCCAGTCCCCAAGTCACAAACGGCCAAGTAATTGGAATCATCCTCAATTCTTGAGCCGGTACATGAGCACGTCTTGAAAACCTTTGGCAACCATCACATCGTCTGACCAGATCCTTCGCATCAGCATGAGCAGTTAACCAATAGAAACCATGGCAAAACGCTTTAGCCACCAGAGACTTTGAACCGGCGTGGTGACCACAATCTCCTTCGTGGATCTCACGCAAAATTTCATGGCCTTCTTCAGGAGACACGCAACATTGAAAAGCTCCTGATACACTGCAATGATGCAACTCACCATTGATGACAGCCATGGACTTGGATCGCCGGATTATCTGCCGGGCCAGAATCTCATCTTCTGGCAACTCGCCCCGGTTCTTGTATGCCAGGTAAGGAAGCGTCCAATCCGGAATAACATGAAGAAGTGCTACCAATTGAGCCTCCGGATCAGGAATGGCCAAATCCTCTTCACCAGGGATCTTCACCGACGGGTTGTGCAGCACATCCAGAAAAACATTGGGTGGGACCGGTTTGCGCTGAGAGCCCAGCCGGCTTAAAGCGTCCGCCGCTTCATTTTTCCGCCGGTCCACGTGGTCCACCTGATAGCCTCTGAAATAACCTGCAACAATATCCACCTCACGACGATATGCTGCCATGAGTGGGTCCTTGGAGTCCCAAGTGCCAGACACTTGTTGAGCCACAAGGTCCGAATCACCGAAGCACTTAACTCGACTTAGATTCATCTCCTTAGCCATCCGAAGACCATGGAGCAAGGCTTCATACTCAGCTGCATTGTTAGTATAAGGGAACATTAAACGAAGAACATAACAAAACTTATCACCTCGTGGGGAAGTTAATACAACTCCAGCCCCCGAGCCTTCCAACTGCCTGGATCCGTCAAAATGGATGGTCCAATACGTGTGATCCGGCTTTTCTTCAGGTGCTTGCATTTCCGTCCAATCGTTGATGAAATCAACAAGTGCTTGAGACTTAATCGCTGTCCGAGGCACATATTTCAAACCGTACGGCCCCAGCTCTATAGCCCACTTTGCAATCCGGCCAGTTGCTTCCCGGTTCTGGATGATATCTCCCAAAGGAGCAGAACTGACCACCGTAATGGGGTGCCCTTGGAAGTATTGCTTAAGCTTCCGGCTTGCCATAAAAACTCCTTACACCAGTTTCTGCCAGTGCGTATACCTTTGCTTGGACTCAATGAGTACCTCGCTGATATAATAGACCGGACGTTGAACCGGATGCTCCTTACCTTCCTCCTTTCGTTCCACCATAATAGCCACGCTGACCGCACGAGCATTAGCAGCAATATATAGCAGTAACGGCTCCTTGTCAATGGGAGCGGTGAGCACAGGCGGATTGGCCAATTGCCGCTTTAAGTCCTCAAACGCTTCATCATCAGCAGAGCTCCTGACGAACTGGTCCGTCTTCTTCAACATCTGATACAAAGGGATCGCCTTCTCACCAAGGCGGCTGATAAACCGGCTTAACGCGGCAATCTGGCCTGCCAGGCGTTGAACATCATTGATACACTTCGGTTTAGCCAGGGAGGTAATGGCTGTGATCTTCTCCGGATTAGCCTCAATTCCCCTGTTGGACACCAGAAAACCCAATAACTTGCCCGCCGGTACACCAAAGACACACTTGTTCGGATTAAGCATCATCTTGTACGTCCTTAGGTTATCAAAGGTTTCCTTCAAATCATCAACCAGAGTCTCCTTCTCCCTGGATTTAACCACGATATCATCCACGTAAGCATGTACATTACGGCCAATCTGCTTGTGAAGACAATTTTGTACACACCGTTGATAAGTTGCCTGGGCACTTTTGAGCCCAAAGGGCACAGACACATAGCAGAAGGCTCCAAAGGGAGTTATGAATGCTGTCTTCTCCTGGTCCTTAACTGCCATTTTGATCTGATGATAGCCAGAATATGCATCCAAAAAACTTAAATGCTCACAACCCGCCGTCACATCAATGATTTGATCAATACGGGGGAGGGCAAAAGGATCTGCTGGACAAGCCTTATTAAGATCTGTGTAATCCACACACATACGCCAGGTGCCGTTTTTCTTAAGGACTAGCACCGGATTTGCCAGCCACTCAGGGTGAAAAACTTCAACAATAAAACCAGCTGCTAAGAGCCTGACTACCTCTTCTCCAATCGCCTTGCGTCTTTCTTCGTTAAACCGGCGGAGGAACTGTTTCACCGGTTTGTATTTAGGATACACATTAAGTGTGTGCTCAGCGAGTTGCCTCGGTACACCTGGCATGTCAGAGGGCTTCCATGCAAAAATGTCGCGATTCTCACGGATGAACTCGATGAGCGCGCTTTCCTATTTCGGATCCAAGTTGGCACTAATGCTGAACTGCTTGGACGAATCGCCAGGTACGAAGTCAACAAGCTTAGTTTCTGCTGCCGATTTGAACTTCAGGGCCGAATCATGCTCCGTAGTTGGCTTCTTCAACGGAGTCATGTCCGCCGGATCAACATTGTCTTTATAGTACTTCAACTCCTCGGTGGCACAAACCGACTCTGCATAAGCCGCATCTCCTTCCTCGCATTCCAAAGTGATTTTGTGGCTTCCGTGAACCGTTATTGTCCCCTTATGACCCGGCATCTTGAGCTGCAAATACACATAACAGGGCCGAGCCATAAACTTGGCGTATGCCGGACGCCCAAACAGGTCATGATATGGACTTTGGATTTTCACCACTTCAAACATTAATGTCTCTGACCTGGAACCATGGTCATCCCCAAAGGCCACTTCAAGAGCTATCTTACCAATGGGATATGCTGATCTGCCAGGCACTACACCGTGGAATAGTTTATTGGACGGTTTAATATTCTTATCTGTAAGTCCCATATGACGGAAGGTCTCATAGTATAGGATGTTAATACTGCTCCCTCCATCCATGAGCACCTTGGTGAACTTATAACCTCCCACCTGAGGCGCCACCACCAGAGCCAACTGACCTGGATTATCGACCTGGAGTGGGTGATCCTCTCTGCTCCATATGATTGGCTGTTCAGACCAACGTAGATAATGGGGTGTGGCCGGTTCAACAGAGTTGACTGCCTGCCTCTGAACCTTCCGATCTTGCTTGTCCAGGCTAGTGGTAAAGACATGGTACTGCCCATTACTCAACTGCTTTGGTTTGCTTTGGTAACCTGACTATTGCTGCTGTTGATTGTAACCACCCTGGTTGTTCTGACTATTTTGACCATTATGTCCGCCCGGATTACCATTAAATCCTGAACCGGAACTTCCTCCACCGTAACCCGGCCCGGACCCTGAGCCATCGCCAGATCCGTGATCATACCGGAAATTATTAGAATTCTTGAACTCCTGCATAATAAAGCAATCCTTCCAAAGGTGGTTTGCTGGCTCCTCCTTCGTCCCATGTCTTGGACAGGGCTGGCTTAGCAGATAGTTCAGGCGGTTTGGGTTGGGGTTGGGTGCTCCACTATGATTTTTCGGCCTACCCTTGCGCCGCTGGACATTGTCCTGTACGTTGGTATTAGCCACAAAATCCATGTTGCCATCCGCTTTACGCTTGCCTCCTCCGCCATTGCCTACCCAGTGATGTTGCTGACCTTTGGAGCTGCTGTTCTTCTTCCCCTTCCCTGTCTTGTCATCATCAGATTCGGGATCCTTGGTACTATCAGAATCAACATATTTTACCAAAGCAGCCATGAGGGTCCCCATGTCGGTGCAATGACGCTTCATCCATCCCAATTTCAACTTCAGGGGCCCAAACCGGCAGTTGCCTTCTAGGGTTAACACTGCGGTGTCAGCGTTGATGCGGTCCGAGGAGTGCAACACTTGTGAAACCCGGCGCACCCAATGAGTCATTGACTCTCCTTCCTCCTGGACGCATGCAGCTAAGTCCACTATTGACATAGGCTGTTTACAGGTATCCTTGAAATTGTTGATAAACCGGGCTCGTAATTGGGCCCATGAACTGATAGAATTAGCGAGCAAGCTTTTTAACCAAGTACGGGCTGTTCCTTCAAGCATCATGGTGAAGTATTTCGCACACGCCGTGTCATCCACATCAAGCATCTCCATGGCCATCTCATAGCTCTCTACCCATGTCTCTGGCGGTTGATCCGCCGTATAATTTGGTACCTTGCGTGGGCCTTTGAAATCCTTGGGCAAGCGCACGTTGCGTAAAGCGGGGATGAGGCAAGGCACCCCCAAAGAACTAGAAGTAACACCAGGTTCGATCGAAATGGTTGGGAGAACCGGCGTGAGCTTTCGAGCCTGATGCTATGCGGCTAACTCGGCCTCCCTACGTGCTCGGGCCCGGTTCACCACTTCCTGAGCGTCATCAGCACCACCCGTCGGGTTGTTGTCCCGGGGTGCCCCACATTGTTCATTACTCGACACTGCCGGTTCATCCATATGTCTGCTATAGCTCCGGTTTGGATGAGGGGTCGAGTGGATCCGGTCGCGGCTATACGAGTATGCTTCCTGTTGGGCCAAAGCGGTCCTCAGAAGTTCCTTGACCCGCCGTGTCTCTACTGCCTGTGGCGAGTCACCTTCAATTGGAATGGCCTCCAGCCGTGCAGCAGCGGCAACACGATTGTCCATTGGGCTGGAGTAGTGACCCAGGGGTGTTAAAGCAGCCTGAGGTACAACGGTGTTTTGACGAGACGGGTCGATCTGACGAGGCTGAACCGGTGCACCGATCCCAGGGGCTTCTGCCCGGTTCCCCTCCAGCGGATTGCCGGCTCTTGGCCCTGGAGTGTTGAAAAGGTCTCTGGCCTCGAAAACCAGAGGTAAGCGGGACCGGTGCTACCTCCTCATGACTTCATGTGATGCGCTCTGGTCTAACATAAGCCTGTAGGCCTGTGCGTCTAAAGCAGCCCGCTCTGCGGCCATCCTGGTGTCCTCAGCCGCCAGATCCGCCTTGGCCTGGGTGATATGTTCCTTTACCTTTGCAATCTCTGTATGGTGAACGTCCTGATCTGGCGGATTAACTTCCACCATAAGCACAACCAACGCATCAAATAGCTCTGATAGAACCTGAGCCGGCGGGTGCACAGGGCCTCCTGCCCCGGCAGCCGTTGCTGCTGCTGAACCGGAAATCGTTGCCGCAGCTGTCGAAGAATGAAGTGCTGCTTGTGTTCCAGCCATGAATACTCCAACCCGGTTGGGCAGATCAGAGGGGTCCGGAATACTGTCGCCATCGGAACAGCTCCCAATCCGGCCATCTTGTAGCTGATAAAGAGATTCAGTTTCTCCGGTCGAAGATTCATCACCGGAACAAATGACAGTCGCCCCGCGAAATCCTGATCCATCCTCATGACTTCCTCCATGGATGACTCCCACGAAGGCACACTTCATGGCCGGTTTAACCCAGGCGGATTGCGCACGCTGAGCCGTCTCGACGAGGTCGGTGCAGATGTCCGGCTCAGGGCCCGATACACCGATCTTCCCAATGAAAACGTGAATGCTACCAAAGGGGACCCGGTACCCGTACTCAACTGAGACGGCTTCGGGGCCCCAGCCTGCATCGTCGATGTAGAGCCTGCCGCGACGACTCTTAGTCATCCGGCCTACCGCATAGCCCTCGAGTCCTTCAAAGCGGCCCTCCAAGAACCAGAAACCATCGTGCGATAGCCCCACGGTGGGCGCCAACTGTCGTGGTTTTGTCAAGTTTTCCAATCTGGTCTCATTGATGCCTGAGTACCGCTTGCATTGCAAGTTGTACACAATCATGGCGTCAGGCCCTGAGAGGGGCTTGAATGCCTATAAACCAATTATCTTGCTGGTTGTTGTTCTTTGAACCGCCGCCGGGTCGTCCCCTTATATACATGGGTGACGCCCGTCGGTTTACAGAGTCCCGATACCGGCTCATAGATGCGTCCGGTTCGGTCTCCACTATTCCTAACTTATAACGCAAGTTACATACCGACGCCGGTTTATAGCTATAGGCCTTAAACCGATTATGGGCCTTTAGCCCTCATCTGCCCTCATGAGCTTTTATCATACTCAACTACTGATGAAGTTAACCCGACCTGTCCTGGCCGGTTTACGCCCAGTAGTAATATCCCCAACAGCGTTCGCGTCGCACCCCCACACGCCCGAGAATATGGAGTACAACACAGCCCGTCCGGCATGACACATGGCTTAGGGATGGCGTGTTGCCTAGCATTTTCACTTTCATGTGGGACCGCCGTTGAGCAAACCAACACCCCGCCCGCCGCCGGGTTGGAAAAAAGAAACGAGGGGAAGATCTAGCTATAGCACGGAAGCCAAGAAATTTGGTATCAGACGGGGCTCGTTGATAGAGTAGGAGCATTCCGTACTAGTACTACTCCTACTAGTACCAAGTTTGTACTCCTAATACTATATTACTAGTACTACCACTATACAACTAGTAGGTACGTGCACGACACAACATCGTAGGAACAAAAAAATGGGAAGATCTTGTTTTGGGTGATTTATCTTTTTTTCAATCAACGTAGTATGAATAATATGATGTGGGGGGCACCCATGAAGCTTATGTGGCTTGGTTGCATGGTTACGGAAGGTTAGAGAAAAATAAATAGATAATGTGTCTAGAGTGCACTCCACTAAATAGATATATATACTTTGGATCCATTGCAACGGACCGGCACATCTATATCTATACCCCCTATATAGTGTGTGAAAAACTTTGAAAGTTGGTCGTTGGATGAAGCCAATCCGACGGTACAAAGATGGCAAATCCGAGCACTACTGGCCGTTGGATATCATCCACCAGATTCTGCCACATGTATAATCTAGAAGACTCCATGGTTGAACTTAATTCATGACTAAGGGCCTCTTTGATTCATAGGATTGCAGAAACACAGGAATAGGAAAAAAGTAGGATTGGAATGGCATGTTCATTGGATCCCTATAGGATTTGAGTTTGTTTGATTGTGTCACATGAAAAACAAAGGATTTCTTTCAAGAGGTTGGAGTGCATGTTAGAATTCCTGTGAAACGTAGTACAAATGAATCCTTAGGAAAATATTCTACATGATTCAATCCTACGAATCAAACGACCAACCTAGGAAAAATTCCTAAGGATTCTAATCCTTCAAAGATCCTATGAAAATCCTTTGAATCAAACAGACCCTAACTTTGCCACAACTAAGCTTAGGCAAAGTTATTAGTTCTTCAAAACGAGAGAAACAAGTTGGCAAGCCTAAGGGAATCTTGTCACATTTTTGGTGTGTATGTCATGTGGGGCCTTAGTGTGCCTTGCCTAAGGTGTGGCTTGAATCAAACACTCGCCTAAGTTAATCAAACTTTCCTAACCTTACATTCCACCAGATTTTGCCACATGTTAGAATCTAGAAAGCTCCACATGTAGAAGCATAGTGCACAAACCACCAGAATCTCATGCGTGCAATGCACGTGTACCTTACTAGTACTAGTTGGTAGTAGTAAGAAACAAATTCCAGTTTTGGCACGAGCTCGTACTGCGGGAGCACCACAAGGCCTGCCGCAGGAGTTACATTTCCCTCTCGGGGCCCACAGGACCGAACTTCAGTGGCTTAGTGGTAGAAACAAGATACGTGATGGTCGCCGTGGTTCAACTTCCATGGACAAGCTGTCATGTCTGCTGACACATGTATATCAAAACTAGAGTGTTTATATTTCAAGCACGTGAACAAGTATTATTCTACTACTTTGGATCCATTGCAACGCACGGGCCAACACATTGGTAGTAGTAGTGTCCATCTCTATCTCTAGAGGCCTTCCCTCGTTCATCCTTTTCTCTCACAAGATAAACTACTCATACAAATGCATCTTGATGTTCCGTGGAATGCACAAGGATGTTTCCTTGGGGGTCTCTCCAGCGCAGCATGGCCGTAGTTGCAAGTTGACGCCCCTTGAGATGCCGACGTTGAGGGGCATTGGGTTTCCTCCGATGAGCAGGTAAGATGAGTTTGATCACGTAGTAAATGCATTCTAAAGACTACTTCCGTGTCCATTTCCTAATTCTCCCCCTGCCCACTGTTTCATAGGTTAGGCTCGGTGCGAGTGGAGATTGGATTGCATATGTACGGGAGGGTACCAACATCAATTTGCACAACATTTACAATGGTGAAACCGTTCCCGTAGAACCTTTGTCCAACATTGGGATCAACCATGCAACGGGCCACCGCATGAATTGGTACGATGGAACCATGGTGAGATTGAATAAGATAGCACGAACCTTGCACATGGCGGTCAAAGGCGGACCATGCTGTCTGCGGCCGATTTGTTGCCGTACGAGTAGGAAGACGCTGTGCTCCTTTCTAACCGCATCTTCGCGGTGACAAACTAGGGGACTTATTTTGTATGGGACACATCCTATGATATACTCCCTCTCTCCCAGTTTATTTGTTTTGAATCTTTTCATTTTATAAGTTTCAAATTCAAATTTAGAGCTCCCCATCACATGTTGAGATTACAATGTCCATTAAATCATTGCGTTTATGTATAGTAAAGAAACAAATCTCGAGTTTGGCACGAGTTCGTGCTACGGGAGCACCACAAGCCCTGGCGCAGGAGTTACATTTCCCTCTCAGGGCCGTCGGGACTGAGCTTCAATGCCTTACTACACCTACCTTTGAGTCAATAACATGTGGACCCGATAGGTGACTGGTCCACATGTAATGCTCTCGTAGGCAGAGGGGCCAAGAGGGGTGAGCCACAGGTCGGGGGACGTGTGGTTTCATGGGTTCGAGCGACGTCGTGGGAATCACGGGTGGCTATGGTAGAAACCTGATGCTCGCTGCATTTTAGGTGGCCCACATGTCATGCACACAAAGGCAGAGGGGCGGTGCGGCCGAGAGGGGTGAGGCGCACATCAGGGGGCGTGGTGCCATGGGTTGGAGAGGCGTCGTGGGAATCGCGAGATGAAACGTGATGGTCGCCGTAGTTGAACTTCCATGGGCAAGCTGTCATGTCTACGGACACATGCACTGCATACCGATCACTAGAAGGAGTAGAAGAGAAAGCTATATATGCGGATAAATAGTTCCTTATAGTCAAGCGGACCCACGCTACTACTCTGTTCCAAAGACATGCACACCATCGAAATAGTCCATCTATATCAATATACACCGAGAGGGAATAAATTTTTTTACAAGAGAGGAAATAGTTCATCCATCCATAATGCCCTCCTGCTGGTGCAACCTTTTCTTCTTCTTCTTCTTCTTCTTCTTCTTCTTCTTCTTCTTCTTCTTCTTCTTCTTCTTCTTCCCATTCTCTGTGGGAGATGGCTTCGCAACAAGCTCTTTGGACCTTGCAGCTATCTCGAAACTCACATGGGCATCGACGGCAGCATATTTTATCCACTCGTACGTCAAGGGATAATTCTCCCATCCAGACGACCTTAATGCCACCGTCTCGTCACCCTTCTGAAGATTTGTACCAAGCACAAAATTTGCTACGTCGAATAAGGATGGTGTCTGTTTATCACAAACTTCTACAAGAATTTTGATTCTGGTTTGTAGGTCAGCGATGCTATTCAAATCAAGGTTGTACGACTCCAGCTTCTGTTTGTCCCCTTCGATGGCTGCCCCACAGAAGTATACGTCCTCCCGAGACAAGAAATCATGAAGCTCACCTGGTATGGAGGGCGAGTGTATGATGTGGTACACCAAAACATCATCTTCGAAGCACAGCTGAAGGATGGCGTCGCGCTGGATCTTCCCAAGGGCACACTCCGTGTACTCTGCGTCGAGACCGATGACTCTCGTCTCTACCTTTTCGAGGGAGTTGGATACATTATTGATCCATTGCCGAAGAACCCTTGGGTGGATGGTGACGGTGGCAACTATGTGCATTGAGCCTTCGACGAGGACATGTTCGACGCTAAAAACCTGCATCTCGATCTCTATCGCCATTTGGAACCGCTGGAACGGAGGGCTATGGTTTAGAGAATTAGGATTAGATGGCTAGTCTAACTGAAGTAGTAGATGATTATTTAAAGAGGTTAAAACAATGTGAACGCAGTGGGGTTTGGATGCAAATGAAGACGAAGGGGAGGTGAAGAAGCCGAGGAGAATCAGTTCCCGATGGAGAAGTAAATGAGAGAAGTGGCGTGCAGGCAGTTGATTAGATGGCTAGGCAGACTAAACGAAAAGGCTATGCAGGTAGACTGATGAGTCGTACCTGTTCGTGTACGTGCCCATCCTTCCTGATAGGTGGGACCTATGCAAACAGATAAAAAAATGTGTCATAGTTTTTTTTGAGCACGTGAGTGGGAGACACAACATTCTCTGGTTAAGGAATACTCCCTCCGTTTAGGTGAGTATAAGTCACCTTATGAAAATCAGGTTTTCCCAAAACCTTTAGGCGTGGAGCATTAACTTCCTGCTCGATCCCCTCCCAGCCTCGTTAGCCAGCGTTCTCTTCCTCTGCTGCCGTGTTCTACCTTTCCATTTTTCCTCTTCTCAAGTGTGGAACGATCTGCATGCCGTCCTTGATGCACCAGAACGACCACTGTATGCATCGCGGCAGAGTGTTGATTGGACATGCACGAGAATTTGGTTCTGCTCGCAATATGGATGATACCTGAACGATGAAGTGAACAGGCATGCTAGCACGGGAGACCTATTTACGCTATACAATACTGGAGTACTCATGTACCTACTAGTAATAGTAGTAGTAGTACAACTGTGGTACACTTGGTGGTCAAAATACTATTCATCCGGTCCTCACAGTGAAGTGACAACACCCTGCGCCTGACACTAGTCCAGGCGGCGTGTTTGGGTTACCAAAGTCAGCCTCACCCTATGCACAGTGCAGTCTGTCACCGCCGCTGTATAGCACATTGGCGCCTCGCCTCGTCTCCCTTTCCGCTCCCATAGCACCACTCCATCTCCATCTCCTTCTACATCTCCATCTCACTGTGCCCCCGTGTACCATCGCCTCACTCGCCTCCCCCAGTACCACTATTCCCTCGCTAGCCGCTCCAGCACCGACATCCTTCTCCCCCGTAAATCAAGCCCCCTTCCAAACTCCACCATGGCCGAACGCGAACCGCGCAGCATCCATATGAGCCGCGATTGGAGCAATCTCCCCAGTGACATTCTCAACCTCTGTTGTTCGTGTATGGATATGTTGAGCGCCTTCCGGCTGGCTGCATGCTCGAGGGACATGCACACGACCATCGTCGAAGCGAGGCCTAAGCTTTTCAAGGCACCCTGCTTGCTGCTATCTGGTCTTGCAAGATTGGCTCACCATGATACGGAGGCGTGCATGATGCCCCTCGACTTCAATCCGATCTCCATTAGTCGAATCTTCTTTGCAGCTATGTAGTGGGTCGCCGTACATCATTTCCCTCGACATTGATCCGATCACCATCGCCCGAAACTTCTTGGCAGGTATGTACTGGGTCGGCATGAACTCCCACTGGATGGCTGCCTTCAGAGAAGATGGTAAAAAGTTGGTGCTCGTGAACTTCCAGACCTCCCATGAGATTATCCTTCCTCCATTGGATTATATAGAGTATTACCATCGCGGTCCAAGTCATCTAGATTACTATGTCAGTTGGACGGACCTTGTTTTGCAGAAGATTGTAATCTGCCAAGTGCCCACACGACATGCAAATTATGCAGACTTCAAGCTAATTGCCTTGTTCGACCGCGAACTCGCCTATCTTTACGCCGATGCCTTCTTTAGCTGGAGACAACTTGGCTCGTAGTGGATCATTGTCAAAGCTGACACACACTTCTGTGATACTATTGAACACAATGACATCATCTACGCGACCGACAAAGCAGATGGCACCATGTATTGCTGGGACGACGCGTGTAAGTTGTTTCCTCTCATGTTAATGATGACGCCATGACACTGTTTGAACTTTTTGTGATGATTGGCATATCTCTATTTGAGTAGAATTTGAGTAGAACTATGGCAATGTATTAGAGACGCCGTAAATCAGCTATATTTGGAATGAGTTAATTCATGCGATTGTGACCATGTCATTATAGCCAATTTGTACCCTGAATAATCAAACGGTTAGGAATATATGGATATTATCCTTATTTTACAGTAATCTATATACTACTACTAAATATGAGTGTGTATCAATGGCCATGTTAGTTTCCTCATTTTCATGATGTAGAAACATGCACCACACTGTTGGTTTCATCTAACCATACATTAGGGAAGTAAATGTGCATATGGAGAACTCTATATTTTGAAGTAGTGAAATCCTGCAATGCTTACCATGCGTACATACCTATATTCGCCCTTCAGCAATCAATGGCTAGAATAATATCCTCACAAAATTTTTGCCCACAGAACACGAGTATATAACAATGCATGGTCTGTTAGTTACCTTGAAGAATTTGTTTGTGAGGACATAACATGATTACATAACATGCATGACATGGTAGTTTCCTGTGAAGAATCGATTACGAGATAACATGAGTATAACCATGCATGGCACTTCTATATTTTCGAACCCAGTATACATTTCCCTGTATTTTCCTCCCAGTTCCAACAGGGACATATCAATGTTGTTTCTTGCATTATCCTACTCATACTCTGAACAATGCTGATCTTACATTAACAATGCCTGTCCTTTTTGATATGATGCAGTGTCCCTACTGTTACTGCCCTTTGTAATCACACCACCTTTGCCAAAAACTGGGAAGCACAACTGGTTCCTCGCTCGATCAGATGATGGCAAAAGACTGATGATCATTCGGACACATGAGCCGGAAAAGTTATATTGCAAAAACCCCACTGTATACAAGCACCGTGTAATACTTGAGTATCCGGACAGTGGCTGTTACATCTATGAGCAGGATACCAGCTTGTTGGGTCCTTTAGGATTTTTTAGTTGGAGGCGAGTAAACAGCCTTGGTTCATACTTTCTGTTTCTCAGACTCAATTTCCGATTAACCAGGAGATCACCGTTGGCAAGGACCTTGATGGCAGAGAGGCTCTGTTTGCTATGGAAAACTGTGTGTACACGGTGAGCCCTAGGAGTTCGGGAGCAAACTCCCCTGATTGTCAATGATACAGCCTGCAGCCAAAAGAAGGTGAGAATGACCAAGGCATCCGGATTAACTTTGATCCTTGGATGTCTCAATTACGACAGGCAGTGATGTGGTTTGAGCCTTTAGGTTGATAGGTAATTGGGCTGTTGCATCGAAAGGGTGGAGTACTGGTGTCTCCGGATCACTGGTCGCTGAAGCAGGGCTGCAAATTATGATGGTGTTGGATCATCTCTTGGAATGCCTTTGTTGTCTTTGCTGCTAGTTCTGGATGGGTAGTTCTTTCTTTTGTTATGCATATTCCCTATCATTTGGTCATCCTCGTCTGTGTCACTCTTATTATGTAATAGTTGCTTCTGTTTAGAATGTCATTCTCGTCTGGATCACAAGAGTCTGAGCGCCGCAGATGGGTGCATTTTGGTGGTGTAGCAAGACTTCTTATGAACTATCATGTCTTGCTGTTTATGTCAGTAGTAGTCACTAGTCAGTGTTTGAATGTTGTATATATCTTTGTTTCGAATTGTTTATTGTCTCGAACTACTGGTGGGCTAAATGAGGGTATCACCATTCTCTAGTGCTCAGAGTATATCTCCTTTTTTCCAGTTATATAATTTGAGCTCAGTGTCTTTTTGATGATGTACACTTGTTTGGGCCAGTGAGGTGTCGTTGAATATGGGCCGAGTAGTAACGCAATGCCAAACATGTCAATTATGACTCTCAGGCAGGGCTCTCAAAAGATCCTAAAAATAGGCCGGGCTCTCCAAAAAAGAATGAATAAGGACTCTTAGGCCGACATGTGGGCGCCACCGGTGTTTTCGTGCGCTTGCGCGCCGAGAGCATATTGGCGCGTGCTCGAAATTCATGCTACCTTTTCATCCGCAGTCTCCCGCCCCTCCCCCACCTCTGGAATCTCGATTCCTACTCCAGTTCCCCCAAATCCCCTTCCTGTACTCCCTGTACTCAAGCGCACTATCATGTCGCCGGTCAATGCGGATCTCCGAGCGGGAGATCCTGAGGTCCGTCCTGCCTTCGGTCGCTGCGTGCTGTCGGTCAACAGTGGCATGGCGACGCTTGACGACCAGTTTGCTGGGAAAGTGCTGATGGTAACCATCAACGGCGACTGGCCTCCCGTCTCGCCGGATGACGTTGTCAAAGCTCTTGGCATTGTGCACGGCATCTAAATAAGTGACTTGCTCGTCGAAGTCTGTCTGCCACCAGCTGATTTCTTCATCAGGTTCCGGACAACTTTCGACTGCAGTCATGTGTTCGAATCTTCCCGGTGTTTGGTCTGCGATGGCGCGCTGGTGAGCTTTGATCGGTGGCACCCAGGATGGGGCTCGGTGCCCTCTGAGCTTGAGTTTTTAACAAAACTTACCTTCCACGGCATGCCTCGACGTGCTTGGAACAGCGAGTCCATGAACGAGCTTATCAAGGACCTTGGAGGTGAGCTCGTAAGTATGTTTGTTCCTCCAGACAGCTGGGCTCTGATGGTTATGGCATGGATGAAGAAGCCGTCCACCATACCAAAGGTGATTGGTGTTGAGATACCGGTGCAGGAACCGGGGCTGTACTATTCGTCGCCACCAAGGCTGCCGCGGACCACATTAGGGATGTACCTGTATCGAGTGTTCGTGCATGTCGAAGAAGTGGTCAATCCATCAATCGAAGTCCTGTCGCCGCCGCTGGTGCCAGGGTCCGTCGACGACGTCCATTACAGGAGTCAACGTCAGACTTTCCCCGTGTTGCTTGGAACGATGGATGGCACAGGGCCTACTCCATCGCGCGGCGGAGGCCACTGCTTTTTGGGAGAAGAGGCAGGGCTGGCTGCCTGGATGTGCTCTAATTTGAGGTAACAACTGAATCTTGCCAGATACTAGTTAAATCCGAGCTATGGGTGTGAAGTATTGATATGCCAGTACATTTATTGTGACCTGTTCTAATTTTGTACCTGAACTTTTTTTAGAAAGGGTTGTACGTCAACTTAATGTGCTAGGAGAACTTATTGTGTTGTCTGTCTGTTTTCTTTGCACAACATTCAAGATATTTCCCCGTCATTGATAAAGACAATGAACCGTTATGTACGACTTCGTTGGTTTCAACATAGCCCTTCCCGTAGTGATCCACTGCTTCCATCCTGATTGTGCTGCCTGCATGAAATTTTTGTATGCAAGTTCAGTGTGCTATGATGTTCTATACGATTGTGTCAACTATATAAGTTTTTACCGAGCATCAGCAATGCATATGGCTGAAAGATGTATTTACGAGCATTGGCCGATGGGTCTCTCTCTCTCTCTCTATCTCTCTCTCTTTCTCTCTCTCTCTCTCACACACACACGCGCGCGCGCGCGCACATGCACAAGTGGGACCCGTTGAATTATTTATTTGCTCGTGACAGCTTTTAATTAGGTTCCACTGTAATCTAACTTTTTTCTTAAGTTATTAATTGAGCTCAGTGACTTCAAAAAGTTGTACAGAAGCCTTGCTTGGACCTTTTCGGCGTCACTGAATGTGGGCTGAGTAACCATGTTAGGTTGTACTGTACTACACATGCCTTTTTTCGCTATTTTTTCTTAAATAATACATTTTTATTAATTTTCGTAAATATTACGCTGGGTATTTTTTTTCAAAAATAATACACCGCCCGCCCGCTTCAGGCCGACTGGGCCTAGTCAGCCCACAGCAGGCCGATTGGATTCCAGTCGGCCTACAGCTAGCCGACTGGCCCCTGTCGGCCCACTGTGGGCCGACTGGAGCTAATTGGCTCGCTGTGGGCTAATTGTCTTTGCAAAAGTGTTAATCATGTATTTAAAAAATATGTGTATTGTGACCTCCTTCGCTCGCTGTGGACCCACTGTTGACTAAAAAATATGTTTTAAAAAGTGTTAATCATGTATTTAAAAATTGTTAAATGTGTGTATAAAAAATGTTCCTTATCTATACAATTTTTTAATGTGTGTATAAAAAATAGTTTTTTTTTCAACATCAGCAATGCAACTGGGCCGACAGTTGTACACAATATCTGGGTCAACTTGTTATTCTCCGCCCCGTTGGGCTGCAAACTTTCCTAGGAGGTATGCATTAGGCTTAACAAGAAAATGGACTTTAAGAAATAATAAATGGGATGTAATTATAATAACTGGACAATTACTATGCACCAAACACGTAATTAGTTTGAAAAATATATTATTTTTGGAATTTGAAAATTTTAATTTCATTACTTGTTGCGCGCAATATTTCGTTGGATTTTAACATAATACAACTCTATTTTGAAATTATATTTAACCTGACTAGAAATTTCAGATACAAATATTTCGGATCCCATCAAAATGTGGGAATTTTTTTTGAATTCTGTTTTGAGCGGTTGTTTGAAATTATTAATCATTGTCCTTGCTAGAAGTTGGGTTGTACTTTTAACAAACTGTAAATGGGCTGTAGTAATTTCCATCAGAATTAAAAAATGGGTTGTACATTCTTACAAATCGCAAATGGTCTATACGTTCTCTGCCAAATCCGAGCTGTGGGCCTACTAAGTTAACGCGTACCAAGGGCTTTGTCAACTTAGTCAATATAAACGATTCTAGTTGCAGTGATCGTACGATGTCCATCCAACGGCCGTAGTGCTTCTTCAACCTCTGGTCTTCTTGCTCCAGCCGCCCAAAGCAGCGCCGGTTGTGTCGCGTGCTCCTGCCTCCCGTGGCCGGCTGTGATGCCGCGGAGGCCTCACCGCCTCGTACTACTCCCATCGCTGGCCAGGCCATCCCTCTACTCACCCACACCCCCTGTTATTCTGCGGTAACGACAGCCTCACACCGCAGCCGAACCAGTGAACCCTCGTACTCCTCTCCGTGCGGGCTTCCAATGATGTGTCTTCCCCGGCTCTGCATCGTCCCCTTCCTAGGCCTCGCCGTCGTCTAGACCACCGCCCTGGTGCTCTCAGCGCAGCGTAGTCAACGTGGTCAACGACCGACTTCCATTAGAAGAGTACTGTACGTGGAGAGGCTGACAACTGGGTCCACGGCAGCCGTAAGGAAGTGCCTCCTTATTACGCGCAAAATAATTATTCCTCCACCTGACAGCGGGGACCCACCGGACGGGCCACCGTATTTCGCAAAAAAAAAATGATTCGCCCCCTGACTGCTGGGACCCACGAGCTACATCTTTGCACGCAAGGAAGTGCGTCCGAAAAAAACGATTCGCCCCCCTGACTGCTGGGACCCACCAGGCCCCCAACTGCTGGGACCCACTAGCTACATCTTCGCACGTAAGGAAGTGCGTCCGGGCAAAAAAAAACAAAACGATTCGCCCCCTGACTGCTGGGACCCACCAGCTACATCTTCGCAGGCAAGGAAGTGCCTGACAGTCGGGACCCACCTGGTCGAGGCATACGTAGCGTTATCATTCTGGCGCGAACGTGTACGTACATACTGGTCGATGTAGAGGCGCGCACGTAGCATGTACACGTACGTACAACGGCCAGGGTGCAAGAAAGAAAATATGGCCACGTATGTGTACATACGGGCGGGGTCTCGAACGCCTACTCGCGCATACGTACGGCCAAGGCTCGTGTACATGGCTGGGTCGGAACGGAGAAACAACATCATCATCGTGTTCATGGGGAGGCAACGGAATGCGTCGTGTTCATGGGGAGGCAACGGAATGCGTCGTGTTCCTCGGGAGGGCTTGGACGGAACATGCGATGGAAACGAGGCCTGGCGTACCGCAGAACGGAGGAAACGGCCTTGTGTTCGACTGGCCACGTTCGAAACGGGATCCTGTTCATCGGGAGGGGTCTGGCGTACCGCAAAATGGAGGAAACGGACCTCCTACGGTCGAAACGGGGGTCTTGTTGATTGGGAGGGGTGTGGCGTACTGCAAAACGGACGAAACGGAGTTGTGTTGGAGCGCTACGGTCGAAACGGGGGTCCTGTTCATTGGGAGGGGTGTGGTGTACCGCAAAACGGGACTCCACGGGATACTGTTCATCTCCACCGTCGACCTCCTCCAGCCTCCATGGGCTCCTGTTCATTCAGCCTCCACCGCGCGCTACTCCACCGGCTACTGTTCAACCACCCCTCCACCGAATACTGTTCATCCAGCCCTCCACACCACGGGGCCCTGTTCAACCACCCCTCCACGGGCACCCCTCCACCGTCTACTGTTCATCCAGCCCTCCACACCATGGGGTCCTGTTCAACCACCCCTCCACCGTCTACTGTTCATCCAGCCCTCCACACCGCGGGGTCCTGTTCATCCACCCCTCCATGGGCACCCCTCCACCGTCTACTGTTCATCCAGCCCTCCACCACACCACGGGGTCCTGTTCATCCAGAGGCAACGCCACCGCTCACTGTTCATCCACCCCCCGCAATGCTCACTGTTCATCCCATCGATCGACTTCAGTTAGCAGCAGTAGCGAAGGAATCGCTCGATCGGGTTCAGTTACCAGCCATCGATCGATCGCTCGGGTTCAGTAACGCGTAGCCTGCAGTGCAATCGCTCGGGTTCAGTTAGAGCCCAACGACTCGCTCGGGTTCAGTTAGAGCCAACGCCTCGCACACACGCGCGTACGTGTACGAGAGAAACGCGCATCGCTCGGCCCCCGACCTCCCACCGTAACCGAGAACTCCCCGAAATTTTCCTCCCCCTCGCTTCTACCATGGGTTTTTCCGTCATGGACGGCCCAAAGAATGTCATGCAGCTGCGTCTCCGTCCCGCCCAGGACGAAAAGCCAATTTTCTGTCATGATTTTTTGTCATAGAAGTAGGAGCCCACCACATCTATGATGATACCGGGTTTTGTCACAATTATCGTCATAGAAGTGTCATATGTATGACAGAAAAAAATTTCATTCGGCCCAAAATGTCACGGAGGTGTCTTTTTTTGTAGTGTTAGGCGAGTACTGGACTGCAGCTAAGCCCCCGAGTGGGAGGCTTGCTCACCACTCGGTAGGATTTTACAAACTTGGGCGAGTACTGGACTGCAGCTAAGCCCTCGAGTGGGAGGGTTGCTCACCACTCGGTAGGATTTTTTTAACTTAGGCGAAACGTATTCGCAGCTAAGCCTCCGAGTGGGAGGCTTGCTCACCACTCGGTAGGATTTTCTTTTAAACTTAGGCGAAACGGATTCGCAGCTAAGTCACCCACTAGGGGATTTTAGACGCAAATAAAAGCAACAACAATCGTTTAAGAGGACTATAAAGATCTTGTCTTTGATAAGCAAATTACAAAGGTACTTCTTATTACATTTTATTCAAATGGGTACTTAAGTGTAAAAGGGGCGGAGCAACTCCGCATTCCAAGCCCGTGGCTCGTCCTTCTTATGCTCGACATTGTAAAGGTGGTATGCTCCGTTGTGGAGCACTTTGGTGACAATGAAGGGGCCTTCCCAAGCAGGAGCGAGCTTGTGTGGTTTATGCTGATCCACTCGAAGAACCAAGTCTCCCTCTTGAAAGGCTCGACCTTTCACATTTCTGGCGTGAAATCAATGTAAGTCTCGCTGATAAATGGTCGACCGGATCAAGGCCATCTCTCTTTCCTCCTCTAGGAGGTCGACTGCATCCTGCCGAGCTTGTTCTACTTCGTCTTCAGAGAAGAGCTCGACTCGTGGTGCATTATGAAGTAAGTCACTCGGTAGAACAACTTCAGTTCCATAGACCAAGAGAAATGAGTTCGGCCAGTCGACCGATCGGGAGTTGACCTCAATCCCCAAAGAACTGATGGAAGTTCATCAACCCAGGCGCCCACTACATGTTTGAGGTCTCGCATCAGTCGGGGTTTCAACCCTTTGGGAATCAGGCCATTTGCTCTCTCTGCTTGTCCATTCGACTGGGGATGGGCGACTGAAGCATAGTCGACTCGTGTGCCTTGGGAGGTGCAGAAGGCTCTGAACTCATCTGAATCGAAGTTCAATCCATTGTCAGTGATGATTCTATGTGGAACTCCATATCTAAACGTCAATTCTCTGATGAAGCTGACGACAGTACTAGCTTCCAGATTCTTGATAGGCTTGGCTTCAATCCACTTGGTAAACTTGTCAACTGCTACAAGCACGTGAGTGAAGCCGCTCCTACCAGTCCTCAACAGTCCAACCATATCTAATCCCCAAACAGCAAAGGGCCAGACGAGTGGAATGGTCTTTAGGGCTGACGCAGGTTTGTGGGACATATTGGAGTAAAACTAGCAGCCTTCACATCTGTCGACTATATCTTTCGCCATTTCATTCGCTCGTGGCCAATAAAATCCAGCTCGGTATGCTTTAGCCACAATGGTCCTAGAGGACGCATGGTGGCCACAGGTCCTCGAGTGGATGTCGTTGAGGATAGCTAGACCTTCTTTCGGGGTTATGCATTTCTGGCTGACTCCGGTTACACTTTCCCTGAACAGCTGTCCTCGTATCACAGTAAAGGCTTTGGATCGACAGACGATCTGTCGAGCCTCTTCTTCATCCTCTGGGAGTTCTTTCCTAAGGATATACGCAATGTACAGCACTGTCCAGTCAGGAGTAATAACCAAAATATCCATGATTAGGTCGACCACGGCTGGCATCTCGACTTCAGTCGGATCTGTGGCACTCTTTGGTTCTGGAAGCTCTTCAGTGAAAGGATCTTCTTGAACTGAAGGTGCATGAATATGTTCCAGGAACACATTACTGGGAATGGCTTCTCTCTTGGAGCCTATCTTTGCTAAATCATCGGCTGCTTGATTTTTCAGTCGGGGTATGTGATGGAGCTCTAACCCCTCGAACTTCTTCTCTAACTTCCTCACCGTGTTGCAGTAGCCAGTCATGGCTGGGCTTCTGACGTCCCACTCCTTCATCACTTGATTGACTACCAAATCTGAGTCGCCATAGACCATGAGGCGACGGACACCGAGTGAGATGGCCATACGTAACCCATACAAGAGTGCTTCATATTCTGCTTCGTTATTAGAGGGATCAAAGTGAATCTGGAGGACATATCTGAGCTTGTCTCCTCGAGGGGATATCAGTACCACCCCAGCACTGGAACCATTCAACATCTTGGAACCATCAAAGAACACGGTCTAATGCTCCGAGTGAACTTGAGTCGGCAGTTGCTGTTCGATCCACTCGGTGAGGAAATCCGCTATTGCTTGGGACTTGATAGCTTTCTTTGCCCAGAACTTGATATCTAAGGGAAGGAGTTCAATCGCCCACTTTGCCACTCGACCAGTTGCATCTCTGTTGTTCAGAATCTCCGATAATGGAGCGTCGCTGACGAATGTAATGGAGTGGTCAGAGAAGTAATGTGCAACCTTCTTCGTGGTCATATAAATCCCATAAACAAGCTTCTGACAATGTGGATATCTTTGCTTTGATGGAGTCAAAACCTCAGAGACATAGTATACTGGGCGCTGAACTTTGTAAGTTTTTCCTTCTTCTTCCGCTCGACTGTAAGTACTGTACTGACGACTTGTCCAGTGGCCGCAATGTAAAGCAGTAAAGGCTCTTTGCTGATTGGAGCATCAAGCACCGGCTGGGTGGAAAGCAGGGCTTTAAGCTCTGCAAATGCTGCATCAGCTTCAGGAGTCCACTCATACTTATCTGACTTCTTCATCAGTCGATAAAGAGGCAGTGCCTTTTCACCGAGGCGAGAAAGGAATTGACTTAGGGCGGCCAAACAACTAGTAAGCTTCTGGACATCATGCACATGCGCAGGGTGTTTCATCCGGAGTATGGCACTCACTTTCTCTAGGTTAGTGTCGATCCCTCGTTCAGAAATGAGAACATCGAGTAATTTTCCGTCTGGAACTCCAAACATGCACTTTGATGGATTAAGTTTGATTTCATACCTTCTGAGGTTGGCAAAGGTTTCAGCAAGGTCAGCTAGTAGGTCGGAACCTTTACGTGACTTGACCACAATGCCATCCATGTATGCTTCCACATTCCGACTGATCTGAGTGAGTAAACACGTCTGAATCATCTGCATGAATGTGGCTCTAGCGTTCTTCAAGCCGAATGGCATAGTGACATAACAGAAGCACCCAAATGGGGTGATGAAAGCTGTTTTTATCTCATCGGGTCCATACAGACGGATCTGATGATACCCGGAATAAGCGTCCAAAAAGGACAAACACTCACACCCCGCAGTCGAGTCGACTATTTGGTCGATGCAAGGGAGAGGAAAGTGATCTTTCGGGCAGGACCGATTGATATGTTTGAAGTCAATGCAAATGCGAAGTGAGTCGTCCTTCTTCGGGACCATGACAACATTAGCTAACCACTCGGAGTGATAAATCTCTCGGATAAACTCAGCTGCTAGAAGCCGAGCCACTTCTTCACCGATTGCTTTTCTCTTCTGTACGGCGGACCGTCGAAGATGTTCTTTTACTGGTTTCACTTTTGGGTCGACTCGCAAACGATGCTTAGCCAGTCCCCTGGGAACACCTGGCATGTCAGAAGGTTTCCATGCAAAGATGTCCCAGTTCTCACGGAGGAACTGGATGAGCGCTTCTTCCTATTTGGAGTCGAGTGTTGCTGAAATGTGAGTCGGAGCAGCACTGGGATCCGTGGGGTGAATATGAACCGGCTTCATTTCACCAGACGACTGGAATGCTGAATCTGTGGCAGGCTTCTTAGCTCGCAACAAATCACTCGGATCTGCATTTTTTTGATACTCCTGCAATTCCACTACCGCCATCTGTGCATCGGCGATCTTTGAGCCCTCCTGGAAGCACTCTTCTGCCTTCTTTCAATTGCCAGTGATAGTGATCACCCCTTTATGACCAGGCATCTTCAATTTGAGGTACACGTAACATGGTCGAGCCATAAAACATGCATAAGTTGGCCTGCCCAGAATAGCATGATAAGCACTCTGGAAGTCCACGACTTCAAATGTCAACTTTTCTTTGCGGTAATTCTTGGAATCATCGAAAACTACATCAAGGGCGATCTGGTCGAGTGACGCAGCCTTCTTGCCAGGAATAACTCCATGGAAACTCATATTGCTTTCACTGAGTGTGGACATCAGAATGCCCATTCCTTTCAACGTCTCCGCATACAGTATATTCAGACCACTGCCACCGTCCATCAGAACCTTAGTCAATCGAGTGCCTTCGACTACTGGGTCGACCACCAGCGCTTGCCTCCCAAGGGTGGCTATGTGCACTGGGTGATCGGACTGGTCAAATGTAATGGCAGTTTGAGACCATTTCAAATAACTAGGTGTCACCGGAGCGACCATATTCACCTCTCCGTTGATGACTTTCAGTCGACTCTTACTCTCAACATCAGCGATAATCATCAGAGTGGAATTGATGTGGGGGTAACCATCATCGTCCTCTTCCTCATCCTCAAATTTGTCAGTTTCCTTCTCCTTTTCCTTGGGCTGTTTCTCTCGGAATTGCTGGATTAGGAGTCGACACTGTCGAGTGGTATGCTTCGGGTAAATGAAATTACCCTCTTCATCTTTATTAGTGTGAATGTGGCATGGTAAATCTAGAACATCATTTCCATCTTGATATTTTACTTTCTTGGGGCTCCACGGTCCTTTGGGTTTCCCTTTGAACTTTCCTTGAGTCACGGCTAAGGCTTCTCCAGGAGCAGTTGGCTCGGCTTTGCGCTTCTGCTTCCGACTAGAGTTCCCTCCTCCGGTTTCATGGGCGACTGTTTTGTGCTTGCCACTCCAGAGTTGGACTTCCTCTTCACCATTGGCGTATTTGGTGGCAATCTCCATCATCCGAGTCAGAGTCATATCTCCTGTCCGACCGAATTTCAGATTCAATTCCCGATACTTAATGCCTTCTTTGAAGGCACAAATTGCTTGGTAATCTGACACATTCTCCACTGTATGGTGTAATGTGATCCACCTCTGGATATAATCTCTCAGAGTTTCATTCGGTTTCTGAACGCAACACTGTAATTCTGTCAGCCCTGCTGGTCATTTGCAAGTACGTTCAAATGTTCTGACAAATACCCGAGCAAGATCTTCCCAAGTATAAATACTACCAGACGCTAACTGATTCAGCCACGCTCTGGCCGAGCCCTCTAACATCAAAGGGAGATGGTTCATGGCAACTTCATCGTTGCCACCACCAATCTGTACAGCTACTCGGTAAACATCAAGCCAAGTGTCAGGCTTGGACTCACTAGTGAACTTACTGACTCTAGTCGCCAACCTGAAGTTGGGAGGAATCACCGCAGCCCTGATGGCTCTGCTGAAGCACTCTGGACCTGAGACATGCACTCTACTGTTGGTTGGAAAATCTCTGTCGTGGCCTTCTCCGTGAGATCTGTTTCTGTCGACCAGACCCTGAGCGAGAATAGATCTCGCATCAAAGCCCAGTTCTCTAGGGTCGACTGGAATCCTTCATCCACCACTGTGAGGACGTCTGTCATCATGCTGCCGAGGCACGTATGACCCACTCCTTGGGGGAGGCGTGGGCACTCGACGACGACCATCGTGATCGAGTCGGTGATCATACTGCTCACGGTTTCTGTACTGATCTCGCCGGTCCCCACGTCCCTCGCGCCTCGAGGGCGATCTCGGGCTGTGAGCCGACTGGACTGTGTCTGCAACCACGGATCTGCTATGGATCCTATTCCGCGACTCAGATACTGCTGTATTCTGCTCCCCCGCTGCTCGGAGCAAAGCCCGGATCTGCGCCAAACCTCGACCAGCTTCTGACTGGGAAGGCTGAATTGACTCCGCTATATATTTGGGTTGTAGCTGCGAGATTCTGGATTGGAGTTCGGTATACCTGAGTCGGAGGCGGAAAAAGTTGACGTCGACTGGACTCGGGGATACGTCACCGAGCACGCTTGTCGAGTGCGCGTTGGAGGTTCTCCAGTCGAGTGCGCTCAGCCAAGTTGGCTAGGCGCGCCTCCTCCAAGGCCTGGGCCTCAGGGGTTTCTCCAATGATTGGAGTGTGAAGCGTATCAATGTTCTGGCGGCGAAGTTCTTGCCTCCGCTGCGAAGAGAGGGGTTCGGGGTGGTACTCTTCGTGAACACGCGACGGATCGCCGCCCCCATCGCCTCCGCCTTCACGGGTGAATCCAGGAGGACTGCGTGGTCCATTGACCATCGAAACTTCCGCCGCGGGGTCGCTGCTGTTGCACTCGGATGCAGTTTCTACGGAGCCAGTCGAACAGGCCGTATGGAGTTTCGTCGGGCTCAATTGCCGCGACTTGGGGGGTGGCCGACTTGCGAGCCACTGCATGCCTCACCCACCACGGAAGCCTCGATCGACCGGAACGTTTTCTCCGGCGGGCTGCAGGGAGTGAGGTCAACACAGGAGCCGACCGATACTGAGTCGACGGCTGCCGTAGGAGGACACCACAGACGCACGCGCGAAAGTGCATTGCCCCGCGGACGGGGAGCGCCTCGACGTCGAGTGGCGCTTCTTGGAGCCAAGTGGAGTTGTCGGCTACGAATACGAGCGCGCCGAGACGGATCTCGTGGCCCTCGGGCAAACCTCCGCCTGAAACCATGTTGATGGGGATTGGAAAACTCGCAACTTCTCCAACAAGTCTCTAAGACACCTACCCCACGATGGGCGCCAACTATCGTGGTTCTAAGTCTGACAGTAGAATGGGGGGTAGGAATGTAGAGGCAAGATCCTAGCTATGGAGGAGTTGTACACACGAGTTTTACAAGTTCAGGCCCTTCTCGGAGGAAGTAACAGCCCTACGTCTCGGAGCCCGGAGGCGGTCGACTGGATTATATGCATGTGAGTTATAGGGGGTGCGAACCCTTGTGCCTGTGGAGGGGGGTGGCTTATATAGAGTGTGCCAGGACCCCAGCCAGCCCACGTCACAGAGGGTTTAAGGTACATTTAAGAGAGAACGTTATTGGTAACGCCCACACTAAAGAGCTCTAAATGACAATTAAGCCTATAAGTAAATGCCCGACCGTTGCTCATGCAGAGTGGCTTTAGCTCTTCTGTCTGTCGAGTGACTTCCGTGAAGGTCGAGTGACATTGATTCTTCCGAGTGGAATGTCTCTGCCGATTGGATGATGGTACCCTTTGAATGATCCTGGCTTTAGGGTGATGTCCTAGGGGAGGATGTCTAGGTCAGGTCTATGACCCTACCCTAGGTACATAGCTTCATCAGGGGGCGCGCCCTACCCCCTAGGCGCACCCCCTGCCTCATGGGCCCCCTGACGCTCCACCGACCTCAACCCTGACTCCATATATTCACTTTCGGGGAGAAAAAACCAGAGAGAAAGATTCATCGCGTTTTACGATACGGAGCCGCCGCCAAGCCCTAAACTCTCTCAGGAGGGCTGATCTGGAGTCCGTTCGGAGCTCCGGAGAGAGGAATCCGTCGCCATCGTCATGATCAACCATCCTCCATCGCCAATTTCATGATGCTCACCACTGTGCGTGAGTAATTTCATCATAGGCTTGCTGGACGGTGATGAGTTGGATGAGATTTATCATGTAATCGAGTTAGTTTTGTTAGGGTTTGATCCCTAGTATCCACTATGTTCTGAGATTGATGTTGCTATGACTTTGCTATGCTTAATGCTTGTCACTAGGGCCCGAGTGCCATGATTTCAGATCTGAACCTATTATGTTTTCATTAATATATGAGAGTTCTTGATCCTATCTTGCAAGTCTATAGTCACCTATTATGTGTTATGATCCATTAACCCCGAAGTGACAATAATCAGGATACTTACCGGTGATGACCGTAGTTTGAGTAGTTCATGTATTCACTATGTGTTAATGCTTTGGTCTGGTACTCTATTAAAAGGAGGCCTTAATATCCCTTAGTTTCCAATAGGACCCCGCTGCCACGGGAGGGTAGGACAAAATATGTCATGCAAGTTCTTTTCCATAAGCACGTATGACTATATTTGGAATACATGCCTACATTACATTGATGAAGTGGAGCTAGTTCTGTGTCACCATAAGTTATGACTGTTACATGATCGATCACATCCGACATAATTCCCTATCACCGATCCATTGCCTACGAGCTTTCCATATATTGTTCTCCGCTCATTTACTTTCCGTTGCTATTGTTACCATCACTATAAGACCCAAAAGTATTACTTTTGCTACCGTTACCACTACTATCATATTACTTTGCTACTAAATACTTTGCTGCAGATATTAAGTTATCCAGGTGTGGTTGAATTGACAACTCAGCTGCTAATACTTGAGAATATTCTTTGGCTCCCCTTGTGTCGAATCAATAAATTTGGGTTGAATACTCTACCCTCGAAAACTGTTGCGATCCCCTATACTTGTGGGTTCAAAAGACTATTTTCTAGCACCGTTGCCAGGGAGCATAGCTCTATTCTTTGAGTCACTTGGGATTTATATCTGCTTATCATTATGAAGAACTTGAAAGATCCAAGAACCAAGATTTATCCCTCAACTACGAGGGGAGGCAAGGAACTGCCATCTAGCTCTGCACTTGATTCACCTTCTGTTTTGAGTAAGCTTGCGACACCTAAACCTGCTTCTGCTATTAATTCTGATATGTCGCATGTTATTGATGATGCCACTTCTGCTATGCATGATACTTATGATGAAACTACTTCCATGCTTGATACTACTGTGCCACTTGGTGAATTTCTTGATGAACAACTTGCTAGGGCTAGAGAGAATGAAATTATTGAAACTGATAATAATGAGGAAAGTGATGATGAAGATTCTCCCCCTAGATATGAATTACCTATTGTGCCTGAGGGCTATGTTATGGATGAAGAAACTGCTAGAGATTTTCTTGCTTGCAATGATAGGAGTGATCTTAAGAAATTATTAGCTAAGCTGGAACAAAAAACTCTGAATGCTAGAATGAAATATGATCCTGCTTATGCTACTTCACCTATCTTTGTTACTGATAAGGATTATGAATTCTCTGTCGACCCTGATATAATTACTTTGTTTGAATCTGATCCTTTCTATGGCTATGAATCTGAAACTATTGTGGCACATCTTACTAAATGTAACACCCACGATGCGGCTATATCTCCCACGTGTCGGAGCACGACTTAGAGGCATAACCGCATGGTAGGTATGTCGCAAGAGGGGTAATCTTTACACATCCCATGTACTGAATAAGAAAGGGATACAGAGTGGCTTACAATCGCCACTTCACACAATACATAAATATATCATACATCATCCAGAATACAGTCAAGGTCCGACTACAGAACCAACATAAATAAAGACAACCCCAAATGCTAGATCCCCGATCGACCCGACTGGGCTCCACTACTGATCAACAGGAAACGGAACAACACAACAAACAAGATCTTCATCGAGCTCCCACTTGAGCTGGGTTGTGTCACCTGCACTGGTATCATCGGCACCTGCAACTGTTTGGAATTATCTATGAGCCACGAGGACTCAGCAATCTCACTCCCGCGAGATCAAGACTATTTAAGCTTGAAGGTAGGAAAGGGTAGTGAGGTGGAGCTGCAGCAAGCACTAAGCATACGCAAAAGAGAGCGAGAATAGAAGCAACGAACGGTCGTGAACTAGAAGTGATCAAGAAGTGATCCTGAAGCTACTTACGTTCAAGCATAACACATGACCGTGTTCTCTTCCCGGACTCCGCCGAAAAGAGACCATCACAGCTACACACGCGGTTGATGCATTTTAATTAAGTTAAGTGTCAAGTTCTCTACAATCGGACATTAACAAATTCCCATCTGCCCATAACCGCGGGCACGGCTTTCGAAAGTTCAAAACCCTGCAGGGGTGTCCCAACTTAGCCCATCACAAGCTCTCACGGTCAACGAAGGATATTCCTTCTCCCAGGAAGACCCGATCAGACTCGGAATCACGGTCACAAGACATTTCGACAATGGTAAAACAGAACCAGCAAAGCCGCCCGATGTGCCGAAAAATCCCAATAGGAGTCACACGTATCTTGTTCTCAGGGCACACCGGATGAGACATCCGACGAGTAAAACCAGACGTCAAGTTGCCCCGAGGTGGCCTCGTAGTCTTCTCGGTTCAGACCAACACTCAGAGGAGCACTGACCCTTGAGTCTGCAGAACCCAAGGGAAGGTATATGGTGGTAGGTAGGCAAATGGTAAAACCAAGGTTGGGCCTTGCTGGAGGAGTTTTATTCAAGGCGAACTGTCAAGGGGTTCCCATAACACCCAACCGCGTAAGGAACGCAAAATCAAGGAACATAACACCGGTATGACGGAAATTAGGGCGGCAAGAGTGGAACAAAACATCAGGCATAAGGCCGAGCCTTCCACCCTTTACCAAGTAGCAAGTGGTAGGTAATGTGGCATAGCAATAGAGCGAGTGACGGAGTCCTGGATTAGGGGGTCCTCAGATGGCTGGACTATATAGTTTAGCCGGACTGTTGGACTGTGAAGATACAAGATTGAAGACTTCCTCTCGTGTCCAAATGGGACTCTCCTTGGCATGGAAGGCAAGCTTGGCAATACGGATATGTAGATCTCCTCCCTTGTAACCGACTCTGTGTAACCCTAGCCTCGTCGGGTGTCTATATAAACCAGAGGGTTTAGTCCGTAGGAAGAGAACAATCATACCATAGGCTAGCTTCTAGGGTTTAGCCTCTACGATCTTGTGGTAGATCAACTCTTGTAATACTCATATCATTAAGATCAATCAAGCATTAAGTAGGGTATTACCTCCATCGAGAGGGCCCAAACCTGGGTAAACATCATGTCCCGTGCCTCCTATTACCATCCACCTTAGACACACAGTTCGGGACCCCCTACCTGAGATCCGCCGGTTTTGACACTGACATTGGTGCTTTCATTGAGAGTTCCACTATGCCGTCATCATAAGGCTAGATGAATCATCTCGTTGTCAAGGACAACATCACCTCTGGGGTAGCCCTGGCTGTAGGCCAAACTCTCCGACTAGGCGGCTTCATCATGACCGCCCGTTCGGCCGTTGCGCCGACGATGACTTCTCGGGTCATCAAAAACAGTCTCCACGCCGGCTTGGAACTCGCGGAGCAGATGGATTCAGTGGAGCTCTCTTCTTTGAGCGAGCTCTTGGACTGCATTGCCGCTTTGGGAGTCGCCACAGACTATGATCGGATCGGGCTTAAACCCGAACAAAGGGAGATTAACTCTCCGCCGGTCACGCATCAGATAGCGGTGGTGGAGGAGCAACGCAGCGATTCTTCCTCTATCTTGAGGACAAGCTATGTCCGGATTCCCGAGCTCTCTAAGCCAGATACCCGTCTATGGGAGGACATGCTCAAGTTCTAAACTTAGAATCAGACAGCGGGCCAGACCTATTGGGCAACATCCCGGAGCCCGAACTTTCAAGATCGGAAACTCCGACGCTCCTGGGTCTCAGATCGGGTCAGGGTTCGGACCTAAATTTACCCACCCACCCAGATATAAGTGATCTTTCCCACATTAGACAAGAGCCCCAGGAAACAGTACGTCACTATTGTGCTAGATTCCTCCTTGCAATGAGCAAGGTCAAGGACTGTCGCGAGGAAGACACAATTTCATTCTTTTGCAAAAATTGCATGGACCGGGGAATCCTCAATGCCATAAGTCGCCATGACATAGCACACTTCGCTGACTTGGTGGACATAGTGCAGAAGTACTGTGCGATGGAAAGTGCCTGGAAAACCCAAACAAAATTCTGGGATCCTCCGGCTCTCACTAAACCCCCAATCCAAACTAAAAGGGTGTACTCTCATAAGTCACCCGATACAACTACAAAGAAACAAAAGCCCACTACAGGGCGTGGAACCGTATTGGAGGGATGGCTCAACGGGCCATGCAAAATCTACAGTACATCAGATACCATACCAACACACAGCCTTAGAGCATGTTGGCTACTCCGGCAGGTGGCCAAGAGCGGTGAGGATATCCTCATCAACAATACCGCAGAGCACCATCTCGTGGAGAACAACAATACAGTATTGACAGTCTTCGAGACCTTCGCCTCAAATAATAGGCGCAAGCGAGCACTCCGCAGCCTTGCCGAAGTCTGCCAAGTAGCAGCAATAAATCCATGGAGCGATATGGCTATCACCTTCAATGCCACTGACGAACCTAAATTTCGGACAGCCCAAGCACCAGCCAGCTTGGTCCTTAGTCCAATTGTGGACGGCTTCCGACTTACCAAAGTGCTCATGGATGGTGGCAGTGGATTAAACCTCATCTATGAGGAAACTCTTCGAAAAATGGAAATAGACAGAAGCCACATTGAGCAAAGCAGCACAACCTTCAGAGGAATCATCCCTAGTTGGGAGGCACGATGTGCTGGCAAAATCACACTAGATGTGGTATTCGGCACGCCGGAGAATTATAGGTCCGAAGAAATCACATTCCAAGTGGCCCCGTTCAATAGCGGATACCACGCCCTTCTAGGGCGCGAGGCATTCACGGTCTTTCAAGATATACCCCATTACAGGTACATGAAGCTCAAAATGCCCAGGCCCAATGGAATCATCACTCTAGCCAGTGATCCAGACATAGCACTCTGCGCCGAAAATAAAATAGTCGCACTAGCCCTCGAGGTGTTATCCGAAGCCCTCGCGACCGAGGAATTAACTATGCTGCACTCCATAGTGGACAGGGACGACGTGATACTCGACAAAAGATCCAAGTCCACTTCTTTCAAACCAGCGGATGAAATAGTCAAATTCCAAGTCCATCCAACGGACCCTACAAAAACAACATCCATCAGGGCACAACTAAACCCCACGATAGACGCTGCGCTACGGGAGTTCTTGCGCGAGAATTGGGCATCTTCGCCTGGCATCCTTCAGACATGCCAGGAATCCCACGCAGGCTGGCCGAGCATAGCCTTAATATCCTAAAGGGATTCAAGCCAGTCAAGTAAGCTCTCCGGCATTTCTCTGAGCCTAAGTGACAAGCCATGGGAGAGGAGCTAGCCAAGTTACTAGAAGTCGGATTCATCCGATAAATAAAACATCCGGACTGGCTAGCAAACCTGGTGATGGTACCAAAGAATGACAAATCTTGGCGCCTATGCGTCGACTTCAAGGACCTTAATAAGGCTTGCCCAAAGGATCCCTTCCCCCTCCCTCGCATCGATCGAATTATCAATGTTGCCGCAGGACACGACTCATTGTGTTTCCTCGACGCATACTCCGGATACCATAAAATTAAGATGGCGGAGTCCGATCAAGCCACAACGGCATTCATCACTCCATACAACCCCTTTTGTTTTAACACCATGCCTTTTAGGCTCAAAAACACCGGTGCGACCTATCAACGCATGATTCAGACATGCTTGGAGACACAGATTGGCAAAACAGTGGAGGCATACATAGACGATGTGGTCATTAAAACCAGACACGTCAAATCCTTAATAGACGACTTGAGGCTCACGTTCGACAATCTCCGAACATACGACATTAAGCTCAACCCAGAAAAATGCGTCCTCTTAGGCTTCATCGTCTCCAACAGAGGAATCGAAGCAAATCCGGCTAAAATCCGAGCTCTGTCATAGTTGGCCGTCCCAACAGACCTCAAGCAAATCCAAAAACTAACTGCATGCGTGGCTGCGTTAAGCCGCTTCATCTCCGGATTAGGAGAAAAGGCACTGCCTCTTTATCGCCCTCTGCGATGCACGAAACACTTTGAGTGGACGGATGCGGCCACGGCCGGATTGGAAGAAATGAAAGCCGTTCTGGCCACAAACCCAATCTTGGCCGCACCTAACGTCGACGAACCAATGCTGCTATATGTAGCGGCAAATAACCAAGTTGTAAGCGCAGTGCTCGTCGTCGAACGAGAGATGGATGGACATAAGTTCCCGCTTCAAAAGCCGGTATACTATGTATCCACTGTCCTCACTCCATGCAAATCATGGTACCCACATTATCAAAAGATAGCCTATGCGGTCTTTATGGCATCCCGGAAACTACGACACTACTTTCAAGAGTGTTCAATCACGGTGGCCTCTGAAGTGCCACTCAACGACATAATAAACAACCGCGAGGCCATAGGCCGAATTGCTAAACGGGCTATTGAGCTCCTCCTGTTCGACATAATAGACAAACCACGATGAGCCATTAAGTCACAAGTACTGGCTGATTTCGTCGCCGAATGGACAGAAGCCGAACTCCCTAAAGAGTACGGCGCCTACTCCAATTGGATTATGCACTTTGGCGGCTCGAAAATGCTGGATAGTCTGGGGGTTGGCGTCGTCCTGACGTCCCCCACCGGAGATACAGTCCAATACGTACTCCAAATACTATACACATACTCCAACAACACGGCAGAATATGAGGCCCTGTTACATGGTCTCCGGATGGCAGTCTTCATGGGCATTCAACGCCTGAAAGTGCGTGGGGACTCGAACCTTGCAATATCTCAAATAAATGGAGACTTCAATGCCAAAGATCCAAAAATGGCGGCTTATCGCAATGCCGTCCTCAAAATGCCAGCTCGGTTTGAGGGGCTTGAATTCCACCATGTGGCCCGGGAAAACAATCAGGCGGCGGATATTCTCGCCCGCATCTGTGCTAAGCGCGACCCTGTCCCACCTAATATCTTCTTGGAAAGTCTGTTTAAGCCATCCGTGGTGTGGGGAGGGGAGACTGGTAACAATAGTCCGAACCGTTCCACAACAGTACATACCGAACACTCTGACATAATCGGAGGCTCTGCCACCGAAATAACACCTTCCGCCCACGTAATAATGGTTGTTATCGCCCCGTGGATAGAACCATTCCTGGCCTACCTAACTAGGCAGGAACTACCCGAGGACCCAAACAAGGCGCGCTGCATTGTGCGGCGGTCTAAAGCCTACAAGGTCCACGAGGGAGAGCTTTATAAGAAAAGTGCTACTGGAGTCCTTCAAAGGTGCATCTCCAAAGAGGAAGGGCAGCAACTTTTGGCAGAAATTCATGCTGGACTTGGCGGCCACCACACCATAGCTTGGGCCCTTGTAAGCAAGGCCTTCCGTACAGGTTTCTATTGACCAACGGCCCGAGCAGACGCACAGGACCTCGTTCAACATTGCGTCGGTTGCCAGCTTTTTGCCAACCAAAGCCATATGCCACCTACTGCTCTCCAAACAATCCCCATTACTTGGCCCTTTGCGGTCTGGGGGCGTGCTATGGTCGGACCCCTCAAAGGGGGAAGCCATAAGAAAAAAAAAATACTTATTGGTCATGGTGGATAAATTCACCAAATGGATAGAAGCCAAACCAGTTAAAACGGCCCTGTCCAGACCAGTGATAGATTTCATATCCGGGGTTGCACACCGTTACGGCGTCCCCCACAGCATCATCACCGACAATGGC
The DNA here is from genome assembly GCF_018294505.1 of Triticum aestivum. Lineage (NCBI taxonomy): Eukaryota > Viridiplantae > Streptophyta > Magnoliopsida > Poales > Poaceae > Triticum > Triticum aestivum. Next base: position 487,351,279 of record NC_057800.1, read on the forward strand.
TCGAACTTTACAGCCGACGAGGTAGAACTTTGGTGCAGCAACATGGGCATCAAGCTTGATTATGCTTCTGTCTATCACCCGCAAACTAACGGTCAAGTCGAGCAAGCAAACGGTCTTATCATGAGCGGCATTAAACCCAGATTAGTGCGATCCTTGAAGGAATCAAATATGCACTGGGTAGAGGAGCTCGACTCCATACTGTGGGGGCTTCAGACCACACCGAATCACACTACCGGATACACACCGTTTTTATGGTGTACGGCGCAGAGGCGGTACTGCCCTGCGACATAATTCATGACTCACCTCGAGTGCACATGTATGAAGAGAAAAAAGCCAAGCTTGATCGGCAGGACAGTTTGAACGCCTTGGAGGAGGAGCGCGACATGGCAAAATCCCGTTCCGCATTCTATCAGCAACAGGCTCGAAGGTACCAAAGCAGAGAAGTACGGGCCAAAACTTATAACGTTGGCGAACTTGTTCTGCGCCTACCAGAGAAGAAAAAGAACAAGCTCAAGCCCAAATGGGAAGGTCCCTTCATTATTTACCAAGTTCTAACCGGTGGAGTGTACCGTCTGCGGGATGCATCGGACAATCGACTCAAGCCAAATCCATGGAATGCGGCCAGACTTCGAAGGTTCTATGCCTAGTGCCGAACTCCGTGTTCGTTTCCCTACCTCTGTCAATTTTTTATATAGTCATTATCTGTCTTTTCTTTCTTTCTTCCCCTTTTTCTTCAACGCCTTAAAAGGCTACAATGTGTCTTGACTACACAATATTGACGCGCTACCCGCGCTCATGTTACCTGGGGGCTTCTTATATAGAAGCTTAATATAGCTACATTTCGGGCTCTCGGCCTAGCACATGTGTTACTTTTCACATGTACCTTTTTTCGCCATTATATGCATCGATATGACTTAAGTTTTGGCCAAGCTGGGTTGCCTGGCTCTTGTGTTTATGCCCTACATTCCCGTTAATTCGGCTAGGGCATAAGGGGAGCACCTCTGCGATTGTTACTGCTGGGTCAGCCGGATGTGTACCTCAGACTGGGTGAAGCCGAAAGCTAGCGTTCTTAAGGGAATATTCGGCCGGTGAACAAAAGATGATTTCTATTTATTATACCACATGCTCCCAGAAGATTATATCCTGTGTCTCTTTTCGCAGTCCTGACATGCACGTTAGGGCATGCGTACCCAGGGAAAGGAACCCTTAACGGAACTATTCTCCCTGGAAGATGTTTCTTACTATCCATGTAATATAACATAGCTAGTTGGGTACTTGTCTGTTCAAGCACTTATGACCCCTATGCCCGGTTTCCACGCATATCTCGGTTTTTACATAACTGAGCTGGTATTCGGATACACTCCGGACTGTCGGGTCCGAAGGTTGAAGCAAAAAGGTCCGCCATGACAAATGATTTACAATCCGGCTAGGGACAATATATGTCACTTGAAGTACAAAGTCACTTAGACTGACTAAATTCTTCTTCTATACCATCCAGCAAGCTGTCTAGCCTACAGTCCTATTGAGAATACTTTGCGGCTAATTCTACCTGGTCATAAACCAAACTGACGGGGACCTCTTTCCCGTCAGACTCCACAGGTCCGACCTCGACCATGTGGTTCGGGTCAGCCTGGGTATATCGTGTCTTTACCATGGCCTAGGCTTCCCTTGCACCTTGTCGGCAAGTTGATATCTTCCATAGTCGGAAGCACCGCCGCGCTCCCTTGAGCTTTTCTACAAGCTCTCTCATGCCTACTGGTAGGGAGGCGGACGGCCACAAGGCTTGGGCAATGCCCTGCATCACCTGCCGCACTTGCCCGTGCAGTTGTGAAAGCTCTGGCAGAAGATCACCTGTAGACCCGGGCATCTCCTCCGCGGGACGACCTGTCAACATACCTACAGATATAACTCTGTCAACCGGTTTCTTCTCCGAACTCTATAAAAGTTCGATCAAGCACTTACTGAAAATGCCACGTCGAAGCCTCTTATTGTCCTTTACGGAGTCAGCAAGCTGGGCCCGAAAATCTTTTAGTTCAACGCTCAGCTGGGTATTGGCGTCTTGGAGATCGCCCGGCTAACTTTCGTAAGCACGCGCTCGCCAACATTTAGCTGTCGCTGAGTATGTTGCTCATCTGGATTCACTCCGGGTCCATCTGCATAATCTATTGTTAGATTTGCACGCATGCCGCATACTACCTGGTATCTGACGTTCTTTGCAATGAAAACAAGTGTTACCAGATGGGGCCTTCTCGGACTCCTTCACCGCGGCAACTGCGGCCTGAAGCTAGGCTTTGCACTCCTCCAGCTCTAAAGACAACTGGGTATTCTTCTCCGTAAGAACCTATGCAAACAATGATCCTTAAATCAGTTGTGCCAACTGTTTCAAGTCTCAGGGGCTACTGATATACATAATTATTAGATTTCCTTACCCGTATATCTTTTACATACTGGTCCATGGCTCTGCCAAGACCATTTTGAGCAGCTCGAATATACGTGTCTCCTGAGTTGAAGGCATCAAATGCCTCTTGGGAGAAACAAGCGTCACGGAGTACGGCCCGGCAACACCTGTGATTCATGGCGCTCTCCACTTCGGAATTTGTAGCGGATAGCCTATCCGCATCCTGTGTAGGAGGAACATCCGATGTTGGCCCCATGTTAGCATCCGCCTCTATGTCCGGCTCTAGAGCCCGACTGTTGGAGGCGTGACCGGCAACCTCTTCGGATATAGTCCGGCGAGCGTTTTTCCTATTACGGAACATGGGCGTTATTATATTTTAAAAGACGACTACCACAGAGCAGGGTTCTCTTTTGTACCTCTGCGACGGTGTCTCAATCCTATCCGCCTTCCTTTTGAGCCTACCCAGATTCGGTGCCCCTTGTTGGTGAGTCACTGCGGGTTCGGCATGGCGTCCCAAGGGACTTCCCTATAAGACACCATATGTGTGCGGTAGGTGAAGTGCATAAAAAGGGATCCTTCTTGGAAGTTAGGGCTTCGGATTTACTTACATGCGATGCAGGGAGCAGTCCAGGATAATCGGCTATGATGTCCACCAAGGTACCGTCGCAGCTCAACTGATAGAATGTTCTGTCGATGAGCTCCACAAATATGTCCGGATCTTCTTCAAGTTCGGGGTCAAGGGCCCGGTTAGGGTCCTCTGGTTGTGGATACGGGTTGTGGACCTCCTTCACAGCTTTTCGCAATTCCTGCTATGGAATAGCAAGGTAAATACTTATGATAAAGAATGCGGAAGGGATTGGAGTGGAAAGTAGCAGCTCACCCAGCTTGGGGGGTTGTACATGGAGAATCCATCCCGTGGCTTAATACGGATGAACTCCTCTTCTTCTCCTTTATACAAATCAGACAATATCTTCGCTAGGGCAGCGACGGAGTCCGGACCTTTGCGACCGCATCGGGTGGCATCGTCTTCTCCATTGAAGTGCCACATGGGTTGTCCCCGATAGTGAAGCGGCTGCACCCCCCGCATTATACATATGGACATAACCTCGGTTATTGTCAATCCTGATTTGGCCAGCATTTCTATCCGGCCCATCAGGTAAAGGACTTCTCCGTTATCTTCCACCTGGGGGCTCCGAGGGCGCCAGCTGCAGCGTTTCTTCAAAGGGGCATTGCCGAACTCAGGAAGGCCCATCTGAATAGGGTATGGAAGGGGGACGTCCTCCATATAAAACCACTCCGAAGGCCAGTCTTCGGACGTCTTCTTCGGGGTACCGGATAGGTATCTGGTCCCGGCAAGGCGCCATATTTCGGCTCCGCCCACTTGATATATAGACCCCTTTTGTGTACGGGGCATAAGGCAGAATAGCCTCTGCCATAGCTCGAAATGAGCTTCGCAGCCTAGAAACAACTTGCAAAGGGCGACGTAGCCAGCGATGTGTAATATGGAAGCGAGGGTAAAGTTATGCAACTAGAGGTCATAGAACTCCAGGAGCCCGCGGAGGAACGGATGAATTGGAAATCCAAGTCCCCTTAATAAGAAAGGGAGAAGGCATACCCGCTCCCCCTTGGATGGGTTGGGTAAGCTCTCCGCTTGCTCCCCGCCATTGTAGGTGGCGAGCTCGGCTCGAACGGGGACCATATACGCCGGAGGGAGAAATCCCTGGGTCTGTAACTCTACTAATTGGCTGTGAGGCACGGAACTCTTCTTCCAATCGCCGGGCTTAGGGCTACGGGAGCGAGAGGAGGAGCCGCGATGGCCGGCCATGTTGGAATGGATTTTTTCGGGCGCGCTCTGGCATATACTCGCTGTGGGAGGATGGTGTGATCTGGATCTGAGAATCCCCGCCTCTTTAATAGACGGTTTACTCACATGGCTAGGGTGGCAAATGTAAAAATGCCCTAGCTTCTCGCATTCGCTTGATGCGTAGAAGATAGCCATTATTGGGCATAGAAGCCAAGGAGTGCAACATTTATGGGAGGTCGAACACTACTCAACAGGTATCCAGAATTTGGTGAAGAACCCGCCTTGCAATGCCGAAGACAATCTACGTGCCGGACTCATCGTCATTAAAGCCTGGTTCGGGGGCTACTGAGGGAGTCCTGGATTAGGGGGTCCTCGGACGGCCAGACTATATACTTTAGCCGGACTGTTGGACTGTGAAGATACAAGATTAAAGACTTCGTCCCATGTTCGGATGGGACTCTCCTTGGTGTGGAAGGCAAGCTTGGCAATACGGATATGTAGATCTCCTCCCTTGTAACCGACTCTGTGTAACCCTAGCCTCCTCTGGTGTCTATATAAACCGGAGGGTTTAGTTCGTAGGACGAGAACAATCATACCACATGCTAGCTTCTAGGGTTTAGCCTCTATGATCTCGTGGTAGATCAACTCTTGTAATACTCATATCATCAAGATCAATCAAGCATGAAGTAGGGTATTTCCTCCATTGAGAGGGCCCGAACCTGGGTAAACATCATGTCCCCTGCCTCCTGTTACCATCCACCTTAGACGCACAGTTCGGGACCCCCTACCCAAGATCCGCTGGTTTTGACACCGACAGCGAGCAACTAGCAAGCAAAGATAGAAGTGATTTCGAGGGTATGGTCATCTTGCCTGCAAAGTTCTCAGAGTTGACGAAAGCTTGATCCTCGTGAGCGTAGTCGACATGTTCCTCGATCATGTACTCGTCTCCCAGCTCTACCCAAGACAAGAACACAAGCAAAGGAAGCAACAATCAATCACGGTGCAATGCACAAGCAACATGATGCAAGACATGGCATGATATGCGAGATGTGATATGCAATGCATATGCATGCTTTAGAAGGGAAAGATTGAACCAGGCCTCAACTTGGCAAACCAAGTGTGCCGCTGGAAAGATGAGATGATTTCGGCCGAAGTCGATATAAAGATCACCGGAAACGGAGGCACGGTTTGCAAATGGCAAGCGAAACAAGAAAGGCACAATTCTGCGATTAACAGCACGATACCATCTAGAATGCAATAAGAACCAAAGCTACTGCACTCCAACATAGCAACAAAGTATATGTCAGTGTTCTACTCAAGATGCTTGACAAAACATGAACACTGAGCTACGGCTAAATCACACAAGGGCAGGTTCAAACAAGCATGGCAAAAGTGCAAAAGATATCAGCATCACAGACTTAGTGAAAATATCAACATGCCAGGAATTAGCATCAGGAAGACATGTTTAGAGCAAGATAACAACATGATACAGGAACAGGTCATAGAAAACAAGGGCATGGCATGAATCTACTCAAAGCATAGAACAAAAGTCCCTTACTGACCATGAGCCAAAAGGGCACATAAAATATGATGGCACCGATGTAAACATAGCAAGTTTCGTTAACAGATTCAGACTTAGCAGAAAACTGAGCATGGCATAAACAAAATTATGAAGGCATATTTGCGAGCTTGATTCACTCATCACAAGGCATTGCATGACAAGATAAGCATACTACCAGCAAGAAGACATGTTCATGAATCTAACCATGGCAAGAACAAACACATAGCATGCATGGCTCAACTACAACAACTTTGGCAAAATTTATTAACATGTAAACAATCTGTCAGGAACATTTTATAGCAAACGTAGAGCAAGATTAAGATATGCTAGGGCACTCCATAATTGCAAACAGGGGCATGGGTGGATAGAGCATAACCATATGTCCAAAACATCCTTACTGAAGCAACTCAAAAGAAGCATGGATCTCACTGTAGCAACATGAATATATGGCATAAAAATAACAGCAGGGAAATGACTTGGTAGAATCCTAAGTCCCTGAAATCAGCAATATCACGAGAGCTACTTTGCATGCTTGTGCTAGTCACCACATTGATCACAAAAATACATGGCATACACCCCTGTAAAAATGGCATGGCATAGCCCAAAACACATGTAGAGCTCATGCCCATATGCAGCAGATAATAAATGTAGCAAAAATGACAAATCCTCATAATATGCTAAGAATCAGCTCCTAACAATTTATAGCACTCTTGCATCAACTATTTGGGCATCAAAATGGACTCAAGCAAGCATGTCACAATGGAAAAAAATGAAGAGCACATCATGATGAACATTTTGATATATCACACGCACGAAACGAAGCGGTATGCAACAAGTTATTGGGCAACATCCCGGAACCCGAACTTTCAAGATCGGAAACTCCGGCGCTCCTGGGTCTCAGATCGGGTCAGGGTTCGGACCTAAATTTACCCACCCACCTAGATATAAGTGATCTTTTCCACATTAGACAAGAGCCCTAAGAAACAGTACATCACTATTGGGCCAGATTCCTCCTTGCAATGAACACCGGGGAAGATAAGAGAACAAAGAATGATAAACTTGAAGCTTCCTTTAGCATCTTCTCGAGAATCACCGAATAAGAACACTGAAAGAAAAGAATGAAGAGACTTCACATCCATAAGATGGATACTTGATTAAGACATCTTATTCGTTGAATAAAAGGGTGGGAGGGTGGGACAAATAAGGACAACTTCGGACGGATGAAACAAACACCGTTGAGAAACTTAGAATTGATCTTGTAGACTGGGAGACTGATGGGATCATCTCGAAGAGAAACACACCGGTTGGATCAAGAAGGATTAGTATTCACATCGAAATATGAGAACACTGTTTAGGAAAGGTATGGAATCAACACTTGACTTTGAAGCAACTCGAATACCACAAACCAAAACAAAACAAAGGATTGTCTTGCAGAATAAGCCGGAAATACCCGCGTGATCCTAAAAAATTCACGAAATTTGAGGAGAGAAGAGTCAAAACTCTACGCCAGGATGGCTCACCAGAGCGACGAAGGGACTGGGGAGTAAAAAGAATCCTACTCTCTGATACATATAATCCTAAGACGCAAAACATTTTCTTCTAGACTCAACAGCGTCAGCAATTCGATAAAGTAGGGGGCTCCTAAGTCGGGGAAGGCTCTGATTACCAACTTGTAACACCCATGACGCGGCTATATCTCCCACGTGTTGGAGCATGACTTAGAGGCATAACCGCATGGTAGGCATGTCGCAATAGGGGTAATCTTTACACATCCCATGTACTGAATAAGAAAGGGATACAGAGTTGACTTACAATCGCCACTTCACACAACACATAAATATATCATACATCATCCAGAATACAACCAAGGTCCGACTACAGAACCAACATAAATAAACACAACCCCAAATGCTAGATCCCTGATCAACCCGACTGGGCTCCACTACTGATCAACAGGAAACGAAACAACACAATGAACAAGATCTTAATCGAGCTCCCACTTGAGCTGGGTTGCGTCACCTGCACTGGTATCATCGGCACCTACAACTGTTTGGAAGTATCTGTGAGCCACGAGGACTCAACAATCTCACACCCGCGAGATCAAGACTATTTAAGCTTAAAGGTAGGAAAGGGTAGTGAGGTGGAGCTGCAGCAAGCACTAAGCATATGCAGAAGAGAGCGAGAAGAGAAGCAACGCACGGTCGTGAACTAGAAGCGATAAAGAAGTGATCCTGAAGCTGCTTACGTTCAAGCATAACACAAGACCGTGTTCTCTTCCCGAACTTCGCCGAAAAGAGACCATCATGGCTACACACGCGGTTGATGCATTTTAATTAAGTTAAGTGTCAAGTTCTCTACAACCGGACATTAACAAATTCCCATCTGCCCATAACCGCGGGCACGGCTTTCGAAAGTTCAAATCCCTGCAGGGGTGTCCCAACTTAGCCCATCACAAGCTCTCACGGTCAACGAAGGATATTCTTGAAGGAAATATGCCCTGGAGGCAATAATAAAGTTATTATTTATTTCCTTATATCATGATAAATGTTTATTATTCATGCTAGAATTGTATTAACCGGAAACATAATACTTGTGTGAATACATAGACAAACTAAACGTCACTAGTATGCCTCTACTTGACTAGCTCGTTAATTGAAGATTGTTATGTTTCCTAACCATAGACATGTGTTGTCATTTGATTAACGAGATCACATCATTAGGAGAATGATGTGATTGACATGACCCATTCCATTAGCTTAGCACCCGATCGTTTAGTATGTTGCTATTGCTTTCTTCATGACTTATACATGTTCCTGTGACTATGAGATTATGCAACTCACGTTTGCCGGAGGAACACTTTGTGTGCTACCAAATGTCACAACGTAACTGGGTGATCATAAAGGTGCTCTACAGGTGTCTCCAAAGGTACATGTTGGGTTGGCGTATTTCAAGATTAGGATTTGTCACTCCGGTTGTCGGAGAGGTATCTCTGGGCCCTCTCGGTAATGCACATCACTTAAGCCTTGCAAGCACGGCAACTAATGAGTTAGTTGCGAGATGATGTATTATAGAACGAGTAAAGAGACTTACCGATAACGAGATTGAACTAGGTATTGAGATACCAACGATCGAATCTCGGGCAAGTAACATACCGATGACAAAGGGAACAACATATGTTGTTATGCGGTCTGACCGATAAAGATCTTCGTAGAATATGTAGGAGCCAATATGAGCATCCAAGTTCCGGTATTGGTTATTGACCGGAGATGTGTCTCGGTCATGTCTACATTGTTCTCGAACCCGTAGGGTCCGCACGCTTATCGTTACGATGACAGTTTCATTATGAGTTTATATATTTTGATGTACCAAGGTTGTTCGGAGTCCCGGATATGATCACGGACATGACAAGGAGTCTCGAAATGGTCGAGACATAAAGATCGATATATTGGGCGGCCATATTCGGACACCGAAAGTGTTTCGGATGATTTCGGAGAAAACCGGAGTGCCGGAAGGGTTACCGGAAACCCCTGGGGAAGTATTGAGCCTTAGTGGGCCTGAGGGGAGAGAGAGGGCAGCAGCCCAGGAGGTGGCGCGCCCCCTCCCATGAGGAGTCCGAATTGGACTAGGGGAGGGTGGCGCGGCCCCTCTTTCCCTCTCCCTCTCCCTCTCTTTCCTTCCCCCTTCTCTCTTACTAGTTGGACTAGGAAAGGGGAGTCCTACTCGTACTAGGAGGAGGACTCCCCCCTCCTTGGCGCGCCCCAAGGGCCGGCCGGCCTCCCCCTTGCTCCTTTATATACGGGGGCAGGGGGCACCTCTAGACACACAAGTTTATCTTTGTGATCGTTCTCTTAGCCGTGTGCGGTGCCCCCCTCCACCATAATCCTCGATAATATTGTAGCGGTGCTTAGGCGAAGCCCTACGACGGTAGAACATCAAGATCGTCACCATGCCATCGTGCTGACGGAACTCTTACCCGACACTTTGCTAGATCGGAGTCCGGGGATCGTCATCGAGCTGAACGTGTGCTAGAACTCGGAGGTGATGTAGTTTCGGTGCTTGATCGGTCGGGCCTGAAGACGTACAACTACATCAACCGCGTTGTGCTAACGCTTCCGCTTTCGGTCTACGAGGGTACATAGACAGTACTCTCCCCTCTCGTTGCTATGCATCACCATGATCTTGCGTGTGCATAGGAATTTTTTTGAAATTACTACGTTCCCCAACAGTGGCATCCGAGCCAGGTTTTATGTGTTGATGTTATATGCACGAGTAGAACACAAGTGAGTTGTGGGCGATATAAGTCATACTGCTTACCAGCATGTCATACTTTGGTTCGGCGGTATTGTTGGATGAAGCGGCCCGGACCGACATTACGCGTACGCTTACGCGAGACTGGTTCTACCAACGTGCTTTGCACACAGGTGGTTGGCGGGTGTCAGTTTCTGCAACTTTAGTTGAACTGAGTGTGGCTACGCCCAGTCCTTGCGAAGGTTAAAATAGTACCAACTTGACAAACTATCGTTGTGGTTTTGATGCGTAGGTAAGATTGGTTCTTGCTTAAGCCCGTAGCAGCCACGTAAAACTTGCAACAAACAAAGTAGAGGACATCTAACTTGTTTTTGCAGGGCATGTTGTGATGTGATATGGTCAAGACATGATGCTAAATTTTATTGTATGAGATGATCATGTTTTGTAACCGAGTTATCGGCAACTGGCAGGAGCCATATGGTTGTCGCTTTATTGTATGCAATGCAATCGCCAATGCAATGCTTTACTTTATCACTAAGCGGTAGCGATAGTCGTAGAAGCATAAGATTGGCGAGACAACAACGATGCTACGATGGAGATCAAGGTGTCGCGCCGGTGACGATGGTGATCATGACGATGCTTCGGAGATGGAGATCACAAGCACAAGATGATGATGATGGCCATATCATATCACTTATATTGATTGCATGTGATGTTTATCTTTCATGCATCTTATCTTGCTTTGATTGACGGTAGCATTATAAGATGATCTCTCACTAAATTTCAAGATAAAAGTGTTCTCCCTGAGTATGCACCGTTGCCAAAGTTCGTCGTGCCCAGACACCACGTGATGATCGGGTGTGATAAGCTCTACGTCCATCTACAGCGGGTGCAAGCCAGTTTTGCACACGCAGAATACCCAGGTTAAACTTGACGAGCCTAGCATATGCAGATATGGCCTCGGAACACTGAGACCGAAAGGTCGAGCGTGAATCATATAGTAGATATGATCAACATAGTGATGTTCACCATTGAAAACTACTCCATTTCACATGATGATCGGTTATGGTTTAGTTGATTTGGATCATGTGATCACTTAGAAGATTAGAGGGATGTTTTTCTAAGTGGGAGTTCTTAAGTAATATGATTAATTGAACTTAAATTTATCATGAACTTAGTACCTGATAGTATCTTGCTTGTTTATGTTTAATTGTAGATAGATGGCCCGTGCTGTTGTTCCATTGAATTTTAATGCGTTCCTTGAGAAAGCAAAGTTGAAAGATGATGGTAGCAATTACACGGACTGGGTCCGTAACTTGAGGATTATCCTCATTGCTGCACATAAGAATTACGTCCTGGAAGCACCGCTGGGTGCCAGGCCTACTGCTGATGCAACTGACGACGTTAAGAACGTCTGGCAGAGCAAAGCTGATGACTACTCGATAGTTCAATGTGCCATGCTTTACGGCTTAGAACCGGGACTTCAACGATGTTTTGAACGTTATGGAGCATATGAGATGTTCCAGGAGTTGAAGTTAATATTTCAAGCAAATGCCCGGATTGAGAGATATGAAGTCTCCAATAAGTTCTATAGCTGCAAGATGGAGGAGAACAGTTCTGTCAATGAGCATATACTCAAAATGTCTGGGTATAATAATCACTTGATTCAACTAGGAGTTAATCTTCCGGATGATTGCGTCATTGACAGAATTCTCCAATCACTTCCACCTAGCTACAAGAGCTTAGTGATGAACTATAATATGCAAGGGATGGATAAAACAATTCCTGAGCTCTTCACAATGCTAAAAGCTGTGGAGGTAGAAATCAACAAGGAGCATCAAGTGTTGATGGTCAACAAGACCACTAGTTTCAAGAAAAAGGGCAAGGGGAAGAAGAAGGGGAACTTCAAGAAGAACAACAAGCAAGTTGCTGCCCAGGAGAAGAAACCCAAGTCTAGACCTAAGCCTGAAACTGAGTGCTTCTACTGCAAGCAGACTGGTCACTGGAAGCGGAACTGCCCCAAGTATTTGGCAGACAAGAAGGATGGCAAGGTGAACAAAGGTATATGTGATATACATGTTATTGATGTGCACCTTACTAGAGCTCGCAGTAGCACCTGGGTATTTGATACTGGTTCTGTTGCTAATATTTGCAACTTGAAACAGGGACCACGGATTAAGCGAACACTGGCGAAGGACGAGGTGACGATGCGCATGGGAAATGGTTCCAAAGTCGATGTGATCGCAGTCGGCACGCTACCTCTACATCTACCATCAGGATTAGTATTAGACCTAAATAATTGTTATTTGGTGCCAGCGTTAAGCATGAACATTATATCTGGATCTGGTTTGGTGCGAGACGGTTATTCATTTAAATCAAAGAATAATGGTTGATCTATTTATATGAGTAATATCTTTTATGGTCATGCACCCTTGAAGAGTGGTCTATTTTTGATGAATCTTGATAGTAGTGATACACATAGTCATAATGTTGAAGCCAAAAGATGCAGAGTTGATAATGATAGTGCGACTTATTTGTGGCACTGCCGTTTAGGTCATATCGGTGTAAAGCGCATGAAGAAACTCCATACTGATGGACTTTTGGAACCACTTGATTATGAATCGCTTGGTACTTGCGAACCGTGCCTCATGGGCAAGATGACTAAAACGCCGTTCTCCGGTACTATGGAGAGAGCAACAGATTTGTTGGAAATCATACATACAGATGTATGTGGTCCAATGAATGTTGAAGCTCGTGGCGGATATCGTTATTTTCTCACCTTCACAGATGATTTAAGCAGATATGGGTATATCTACTTAATGAAACATAAGTCTGAAACATTTGAAAGTTCAAAGAATTTCAGAGTGAAGTTGAAAATCATCGTAACAAGAAAATAAAGTTTCTACGACCTGATCGTGGAGGAGAATATTTGAGTTACGAGTTTGGTCTACATTTGAAACAATGCGGAATAGTTTCACAACTCACGCCACCCGGAACACCATAGCGTAATGGTGTGTCCGAATGTCGTAATCGTACTTTACTTGATATGGTACGATCTATGATGTCTCTTACAGATTTACCGCTATCGTTTTGGGGTTATGCTTTAGAGACGGCCGCATTCACGTTAAATAGGGCACCATCAAAATCCGTTGAGACGACGCCTTATGAATTGTGGTTTGGCAAGAAACCAAAGTTATTGTTTCTAAAAGTTTGGGTCTGCGATGCTTATGTGAAAAAACTTCAACCTGATAAGCTCGAACCCAAATTGGAGAAATGTGTCTTCATAGGATACCCAAAGGAGATAGTTGGGTACACCTTCTATCACAGATCCGAAGGCAAGACATTTGTTGCTAAGAATGGATCCTTTCTAGAGAAAGAGTTTCTCTCGAAAGAAGTGAGTGGGAGGAAAGTAGAACTTGATGAGGTAACTGTACCTGCTCCCTTATTGGAAAGTAGTACATCACAGAAACCGGTTTCTGTGACACCTGCACCAATTAGTGAGGAAGTTAATGATGATGATCATGAACCTTCAGAACAAGTTACTACTGAACCTGGTAGATCAACCAGAGTAAGATCCGCACCAGAGTGGTACGGTAATCCTGTTCTGGAAGTCATGCTACTAGATCATGATGAACCTGCGAACTATGAAGAAGCGATGGTGAGCCCAGATTCCGCAAAATGGCTTGAAGCCATGAAATCTGAGATGGGATCCATGTATGAGAACAAAGTGTGGACTTTGGTTGACTTGCCCAATGATCGGCAAGCAATTGAGAATAAATGGATCTTCAAGAAGAAGACTGACGCTGACGGTAATGTTACTGTCTACAAAGCTCGACTTGTCGCAAAAGGTTTTCGACAAGTTCAAGGGATTGACTATGATGATACCTTCTCACCCGTAGTGATGCTTAAGTCTGTCCGAATCATTTTAGCAATTGCCGCATTTTATGATTATGAAATTTGGCAGATGGATGTCAAAACTGCATTCCTGAATGGATTTCTGGAAGAAGAGTTGTATATGATGCAGCCGGAAGGTTTTGTCGATCCAAAGGGAACTAACAAAGTGTGCAAGCTCCAGCGATCCATTTATGGACTGGTGCAAGCCTCTCGGAGTTGGAATAAACGCTTTGATAGTGTGATCAAAGCATTTGGTTTTATACAGACTTTTGGAGAAGCCTGTATTTACAAGAAAGTGAGTGGGAGCTCTATAGCATTTCTGATATTATATGTGGATGGCATATTACTAATCGGAAATGATATAGAATTTCTGGATAGCATAAAGGGATACTTGAATAATAGTTTTTCAATGAAAGACCTTGGTGAAGCTGCTTACATATTGGGCATTAAGATCTATAGAGATAGATCAAGACGCTTAATTGGACTTTCACAAAGCGCATACCTTGACAAAGTTTTGCAGAAGTTCAAAATGGATCAAGCAAATAAAGGATTCTTGCCTGTGTTACAAGGTGTGAAGTTGAGTAAGACTCAATGCCCGGCCATTGCAGAAGATAGAGAGAAAATGAAAGATGTTCCCTATGCTTCAGCCATAGGCTCTATCATGTATGCAATGCTGTGTACCAGACCTGATGTGTGTCTTGCTATAAGTCTAGCAGGGAGGTACCAAAGTAATCTAGGAGTGGATCACTGTACAGCAGTCAAGAACATCCTGAAATACCTGAAAAGGACTAAGGATATGTTTCTCGTATATGGAGGTGACAAAGAGCTCATCGTAAATGGTTACGTTGATGCAAGCTTTGACACTGATCCGAACGATTCTAAATCGCAGACCGGATATGTATTTACATTAAACGTTGGAGCTGTCAGTTGGTGCAGTTCTAAACAAAGCGTGATGGCGGGATCTACATGTGAAGCAGAGTACATAGCTGCTTCGGAAGCAGCAAATGAAGGAGTCTGGATGAAGGAGTTCATATCCGATCTAGGTGTCATACCTAGTGCATCGGGTCCAATGAAAATATTTTGTGACAATACTGGTGCAATTGCCTTGGCAAAGGAATCCAGATTTCACAAGAGAACCAGGCACATCAAGAGACGCTTCAATTCCATCCGGGATCTAGTCCAGGTGGGCGACATAGAGATTTGCAAGATACATACAGATCTGAATGTAGCAGACCCGTTGACTAAGCCTCGACCAAAGCTCCATGGGTGTTAGAATCATTACTATGTAATCTAGATTATTGACTCTAGTGCAAGTGGGAGACTGAAGGAAATATGCCCTAGAGGCAATAATAAAGTTATTATTTATTTCCTTATATCATGATAAATGTTTATTATTCATGCTAGAATTGTATTAACCGGAAACATAATACTTGTGTGAATACATAGACAAACTAAACGTCACTAGTATGCCTCTACTTGACTAGCTCGTTAATCGAAGATGGTTATGTTTCCTAACCATAGACATGTGTTGTCATTTGATTAACGGGATCACATCATTAGGAGAATGATGTGGTTGACATGACCCATTCCATTAGCTTAGCACCCGATCGTTTAGTATGTTGCTATTGCTTTCTTCATGACTTATACATGTTCCTGTGCCTATGAGATTGTGCAACTCCCGTTTGCTGGAGGAACACTTTGTGTGCTACCAAACGTCACAACATAACTGGGTGATCATAAAGGTGCTCTACAGGTGCCTCCCAAGGTACATGTTGGGTTGGCGTATTTCGAGATTAGGATTTGTCACTCCGATTGTCGGAGAGGTATCTCTGGGCCCTCTCGGTAATGCACATCACTTAAGCCTTGCAAGCAATGCAACTAATGAGTTAGTTGCGAGATGAAGTATTACGGAACGATTAAAGAGACTTACCGATAACGAGATTGAACTAGGTATTGAGATACCGACGATCGAATCTCGGGGAAGTAACATACCGATGACAAAGGGAACAACGTATGTTGTTATGCGGTCTGACCGATAAAGATCTTCGTAGAATATGTAGGAGCCAATATGAGCATCCAGGTTCCGCTATTGGTTATTGACCGGAGACATGTCTCGGTCATGTCTACATTGTTCTCGAACCCGTAGGGTCCGCACGCTTAACGTTATGATGACAGTTTCATTATGAGTTTATATATTTTGATGTACCGAAGGTTGTTCGGAGTCCCGGATATGATCACGGACATGACAAGGAGTCTCGAAATGGTCGATACATAAAGATCGATATATTGGACGGCTATATTCGGACACCGGAAGTGTTTCAGATGATTTCGGAGAAAATCGGAGTGCCGGAAGGGTTACCGGAAACCCCCGGGGAAGTATTGGGCCTTAGTGGGCCTGAGGGGAGAGAGAGGGCAGCAGCCCAGGAGGTGGCGCGCCCCCTCCCATGAGGAGTCCGAATTGGACTAGGGGAGGGGGGCGCGGCCCCTCTTTCCCTCTCTTTCCTTCCCCCTTCTCTCTTCCTAGTTGGACTAGGAAAGGGAAGTCCTACTCCTACTAGGAGGAGGACTCCCCCTCCTTGGCGTGCCCCAAGGGCCGGCCGGCCTCCCCCCTTGCTCCTTTATATACGGGGGCAGGGGGGCACCTCTAGACACACAAGTTGATCTTCGTGATCGTTCTCTTAGCCGTGTGCGGTGCCCCCTCCACCATAATCCTTGATAATATTGTAGCGGTGCTTAGGCGAAGCCCTGCGACGGTAGAACATCAAGATCGTCACCACGCCATCATGCTGACGGAGCTCTTCCCCGACACTTTGCTGGATCAGAGTCCGAGGATCGTCATCGAGTTGAACGTGTGCTAGAACTCGGAGGTGTCGTAGTTTCGGTGCTTGATCGGTCGGGCCGTGAAGACGTACGACTACATCAACCACGTTGTGCTGACGCTTCCGCTTCCGGTCTACGAGGGTACGTAGACAACACTCTCCCCTCTCGTTGCTATGCATTACCATGATCTTGCGTGTGCGCAGGAAATTTTTTGAAATTACTATGTTCCCCAACAATTCTTTCTCCCAGGAAGACCCGATCAGACTCAGAATCCTGGTTACAAGATATTTCGATAGTGGTAAAACAGAACCAACAAAGCCGCCCGATGTGCTGAAATATCCCGATAGGAGTCACACGTATCTCGTTCTCAAGGCACACCGGATGAGACATCCTATGAGTAAAACCAAACCTCAAGTTGCCCCGAGGTGGCCCCGCAGTCTACTCTGTTCGGACCAACACTCAGAGGAGCACTGGCTCGGGGGGGGGGGGTTTAAAATAAAGATGACCCTTGAGTTTGCAGAACCCAAGGGAAGGTATATGGTGGTAGGTAGGCAAATGGTAAAACCAAGGTTGGGCCTTGCTGGAGGAGTTTTATTCAAGGCGAACTGTCAAGGGGTTCCCATAACACCCAACCGCGTAAGGAACGTAAAATCAAGGAACATAACACCGGTATGACGGAAACTAGGGCGGCAAGAGTGGAACAAAACACCATGCATAAGGCCGAGCCTTCCACCCTTTACCAAGTATATAGATGCATTAAAGTAATCAAGATATAGCAATGATATCCCAAAAAAAATCCATGTTCCTACAAGGAACAAACTTCATCTTCACCTGCAACTAACAACACTATAAGAGGGGCTGAGCAAAGCGGTAACATAGCCAAACAACGATTTGCTAGGACAAGGTGGGTTAGCGGCTTGGCATGGCAATATGGGAGGCATAATATAGCAAGTGGTAGGTAACGTGGCATAGCAATAGAGCGAGCAACTAGCAAGCAAAGATAGAAGTGATTTCGAGGGTATGGTCATCTTGCCTGCAAAGTTCTCAGAGTTGACGAAAGCTTGATCCTCGTGAGCGTAGTCGACAGGTTCCTCGATCATGTACTCGTCTCCCAGCTCTACCCAAGACAAGAACACAAGCAAAGGAAGCAACAATCAATCACGGTGCAATGCGCAAGCAACATGATGCAAGACATGGCATGATATGCGAGATGTGATATGCAATGCATATGCATGCTTCAGAAGGGAAAGATTGAACCAGGCCTCAACTTGGCAAACCAAGTGTGCCGCTGGAAAGATGAGATGATTTCGGTCGAAATCGATATAAAGATAATCGGAAACGGAGGCACGGTTTGCAAATGGCAAGTGAAACAAGAAAGGCACAATTCTGCGATTAACAACACGGTGCCATCTAGAATGCAATAAGAAACAAAGCTACTGCACTCCAACATAGCAACAAAGTATATGGAAGTGTTCTACTCAAGATGCTTGACAAGACATGAACACTGAGCTACGGCTAAATCACACAACGGCAGGTCCAAACAAGCATGGCAAAAGTGCAAAAGATATCAGCATCACAGACTTAGTGAAAATATCAACATGCCAGGAATTAGCATCAGGAAGACATGTTTAGAGCAAGATAACAACATGCTATAGGAACAGGTCATAGCAAACAAGGGCATGGCATGAATCTACTCAAAGCATAGAACAAAAGTCCCTTACTGACCATGAGCCAAAAGGGCACAGAAAATATGATGGCACCCATGTAAACACAACAAGTTTCGTTAACATATTCAGACTTAGCAGAAAACTAAGCATGGCATAAACAGAATTATGAAGGCATCTTTGCGAGCTCGATTCAATCATCACAAGGCATTGCATGCCAATATAAGCATACTACCAGCAAGAAGACATGTTCATGAAGCTAACCATGGCAAGAACAAACTCATAGCATGCATGGATCAACTACAACAACTTTGGCAAAATTGATTAACATGTAAACAATCTACCAGGAACATTTTATAGCAAACGTAGAGCAAGATTAAGATATGCTAGGGCACTCCATAATTGCAAAGAGGGGCATGGATGGATAGAGCATAACCATATGTCCAAAACATCCTTACTGAAGCAACTCAAAAGAAGCATGGATCTCACTGTAGCAACATGAATACATGGCATAAAAATAACAGCAGGGAAATGACTTGGTAGAATCCTAAGTCCCTGAAATCAGCAATATCACGAAAGCTACTTTGCATGCTTGTGCTAGTCACCACATTGATCACAAAAATACATGGCATACAACCCTGTAAAAATGGCATGGCATAGCCCAATACACATGTAGAGCTCATGCCCATATGCAGCACACGATAAATGTAGCAAAAATGACAAATCCTCATAATATGCTAAGAATCAGCACCTAACAATTTATAGCACTCTTGCATCAACTATTTGGGCATCAAAATGGACTCAAGCAAGCACGCCACAATGGAAAAAAATGAAGAGCACATCATTATGAACATTTTGATATATCACACGCATGAAATGGAGCAGTATGCAACAAGTTATTGGGCAACATCCCGGAACCCGAACTTTCAAGATCGGAAACTCTGGCGCTCCTGGGTCTCAGATCGGGTCAGGGTTCGGACCTAAATTTACCCATCCACCCAGATATAAGTGATCTTTTCCACATTAGACAAGAGCCCTAAGAAACAGTACATCACTATTGGGCCAGATTCCTCCTTGCAATGAACACCGGGGAAGATAAGAGAACAAAGAATGATAAACTTGAAGCTTCCTTTAGCATCTTCTCGAGAATCACCGGATAAGAACACTGAAAGAAAAGAATGAAGAGACTTCACATCCATAAGATGGATACTTGATTAAGACATCTTATTCGTTGAATAAAAGGGTGGGAGGGTGGGACAAATAAGGACAACTTCGGACGGATGAAACAAACACCGTTGAGAAACTTAGAATTGATCTTGTAGACTGGGAGACTGATGGGATCATCTCGAAGAGAAACACACCGGTTGGATCAAGAAAGATTAGTATTCACATAGAAATATGAGAACACTATTTAGGATAGGTATGGAATCAACACTTGACTTCTAAGCAACTCGAATACCACAAACCAAAACAAAACAAAGGATTGGCTTGCAGAATAAGCCAGAAATACCTGCGTGATCCTAAAAAAATCATGAAATTTGAGGAGAGAAGAGTCAAAACTCTACGTCAGGATGCCTCACCAGAGCGACGAAAGGACTAGGGAGCAAAAAGAATCCTACTCTCCGATATATATAATCCTAAGACTCAAAAAATTTTCTTCTAGACTCAAGAACGTCAGCGATTCGATCAAGCAGGGGGCTCCTAAGTCGGGGAAGGCTCTGATTACCAACTTGTAACACCCACGATGCGGCTATATCTCCCACGTGTTGGAGCACGACTTAGAGGCATAACCGCATGGTAGGCATGTCGCAAGAGGGGTAATCTTTACACATCCCATGTACTGAATAAGAAAGGGATATAGAGTTGGCTTACAATCGCCACTTCACACAATACATAAATATATCATACATCATCCAGAATACAGTCAAGGTCCGACTACGGAACCAACATAAATAAAGACAACCCCAAATGCTAGATCCCTGATCGACCCGACTGGGCTCCACTACTGATCAACAGGAAACGAAACAACACAACGAACAAGATCTTCATCGAGCTCCCACTTGAGCTGGGTTGCGTCACCTGCACTGGTATCATAGGCACCTGCAACTGTTTGGAAGTATCTGTGAGCCACGAGGACTCAACAATCTCACACCCGCGAGATTAAGACTATTTAAGCTTAAAGGTAGGAAAGGGTAGTGAGGTATAGCTGCAGCAAGCACTAAGCATACTGTTGGGGATATTACTATCAGTCATGACCCGCCCAGGAGGGGTCGGGTCAGCCCCAATGGCGGGTTACGCAAGAAGCCCAGTAAACATTCAAGACGATAGTTTATTAAACCTTATAGAAGGCCCAAGGGCTTGGAGGCGGCTTAAGGCCCGATATTGTAAACCGCCGTATGTAAGGAAAGACTTGTAAAGAAAGGCATGTAAAGGAAGTCACCGAGCCGAACACGATTATGTCCCGGCCAGGACTCTATAGGCCACTAGGCGTTAACCCATGTATATAAGGGGACGACCCGGTGGCGGCTTAGGGCAAGAAACAACAAATCGATAACCAAGCCGGCGAGTTGAGCCTCTTGGTGATCGAAACCCCAGCAATACCAATCCCAACTAGACGTAGGCTTTTACCTTCATCGTAAGGGGCTGAACTAGTATAAAACTCTCTCGTGTCCTTTGTCCCGATTAACCCCTTTAAGCTTCCTTGTGCGATGGCCCTACGACTAAGTCCTTGCTCTAGGATATCTGCCGTGACAATTCTACGACAGTTGGCGCCCACCGTGGGGCCAGCACATGGTGGATTTGAGTTCTTGAAGGGCAACTTCGAAGGGCTCAAGGGATACACTGTGGGCCAGATGACCAAGAGTCATCGCGGCAAGCTCTACATCGATGATGAAGGCTGGGGCCCCGAGGCCGGCTCAATGGAGTACGGATAACGGGTCCCCTTCGGCAGAATTCACATTTTCATCGGCCGGATCGGCGAGTCAGGTCCTGAGCCGGACGTCCACACCGACCTCATCAAAACGGCTCGGCGCGCGAGGACCGTCTGTGTTCAATCTACCGTGAAGCATGCCTTCGTAGGCTGCGTCCACGGTGGTGAATACTCTGAAGGATCGGTGGAGGACGGTGAGACGGCCGTCTGTTCTGACACTACTTCATCAACGAGCGAGACAGACTCTTTGTACCAGCTGCAGGACGACATGCTCGGGGGCTGTTCCGATGGCAGCAGTATTCTGGACCCTCTTGAGCCGCCGAATTGGGCCGGAGTCTTCATGGCAGGGACATAGCCCGGACATAACTCTACAGCAGCGGCGGCAACAGCTACTGGGTCGGCTGCAGCCGGGTCAGGAGACCCCGCGCTCCCCCGGCTCATATCTTGATGGACCTCATGGATAAACTGACGACTCTATTGACTGCCATGGTAGAGCCGGTGGATAAAGCCCATCATGATGCAGAGGTGGCACGCGTACGTGAAGAGATGGTGCAAGCTAAGGAAAATCTAGCCGCAGAGGAAGTCAGGATGGTAGCAGAGCGGGCGGCTTTGGACGTCGTGCTCAACAGCTTCAAGCGGAGACCTTCTGGCTCTCGGTGGATCTGAATGCATCGAACGAGGTCATGAGGAGGAAGCATCAGAAAACCCAATCACGTCTAGCTCTGATGCTCGATCCTAGGAATCTTTTTCACACACCCGGAGCCGGGGAAAGTAACCCGCCGGAGGCACCCGGATTACAACACCCGGCGCATCGGTCCAGCCGCGTGCCATGGACCCACCTCGTATAATTACCGATCCGCCTCATTACCTCCCAACGCCGCCGGGTCACTTCTCCAACCCTTTGGAAAACCTCATCGCAGCATCGGCTCGTCTGGCGGCTCTTCCGATGGAAGGTGACTCACCGGCGGCAACTGAAACACGAAGGGTAAGAGAACTTCTTCAAACAGCTCTGACGCAGCAGGATGCATACTCCTACAGTCGAGACAGGATCCATTTAACTCCTCGCCCAAGCCGGAGCCCGAGTTACAGTAGGCATATGGAATCCGCAGGCATGTCAAGCAGTGCTCAACGCCACAACCGGCCATACAGGCATGAGCCGGTGCGGGCTGGAGCCCTTAACTTGGCGGATCAGGAGAGGATTCAACAAGAGGCGGAATGAGCAGTTCAGATGGCAGCAGATCAGGCGGCTCATCAAACTTTTCTGGCTTATCCAGCAACCTTGGTCGAGGCAGGAGTGGCCACAAGAACCGGAGGCATTCCTTGCTTGGTGCCGGCCATACGTAATGAGCGTTTGCCAAAGGATTTTAAGGGGCCTCGTAAGGTGCCTAATTACACAGCTGACTTATAGCCCGTGGCTTGGATTGAGAGTTATGAGATGGCTATGGAGTTATTGGAGGTCAGCGATGCAGCAATGGCCAAGTATTTCACTATGATGTTAGATGGAACAACTAGTACTTGGTTGAAAGGATTGCCACCAATTCTATCGGCTCATGCGCGGAGTTGAAGGCCCTGTCATCCATAACTTTGAAGACACGTGTAAGCAGCCTATGTCGATTGTGGACCTAACCAATTGCAAGCAAGAGGATGGTGAATCCACAACCCATTGGGTGTGCCAGGTCAAGGAGATAATACATTCATCTGATAAGATGGATGCCGGCTCAGCAGTCTTAATGTTGGAGAAAAATTGTTGTTTCGAACCTCTGAAGCAGAAGCTGGGGTGGCTCAAGCGTGACTGTAATGACATGGGAACGTTGATGGTGGCTCTCATCAAGTATGCTGATTCTGATACTACCAAGGACCCGGTGTCTGACGAAGAAAAGGCAACGAAGGGAAAGAAGAGCGGCAACGACAAGGGTCACCAGCATAACCTGGCGAATCAAGGAGGTAATAAATGTAAGGCTGATGAGTTTGTTGCTAACACTAATGTGCAGGGCGGAAATCAACGGCGCAAGGGCAGACAGCCCCCTTGGTCGGGCGGGTCAGGTCCCACCCTTGAGCAATTATTGAATGAGCCTTGTCCAAAGCACGACACCCGGGAGAAGCCAGCCACCCACCTGTGGAAAGATTGTACGATCATGAAGGCGTTTGAAACTTCAAACGCGTTTGATGGAGGTCACGACCCAGGTGGCGACTCAGGTGGAGGCGGTTTCCAAGGCCCGGGCGCCGGCTTAGGTGGAGGAGGATTTCACGGCCAAGGCCATCCTGGTAACCAAGGAGGGTATAATCCACAACCCGGCCAAGGTAATCAGCAGCAGCAGTCCGGATATCAGAGCAACCCGAAGCAGCTGAATAGTGGGCAATACCATGTATTCACCACTAGCTTATGTAAGAGAGAACAGAAGCTTCACAAGAGGGCCGTCAATGCCGTTGAGTCGGTGGTTCCACCGTACTTACGTTGGTCAGAGCAGCCTATTGTGTGGAGCAGAGAGGATCACCCACCCCGGGTCGATAATCCGGGTCACTTGGCTTTGGTGGTGGCGCCTCAGGTTGGTGGATACAAATTCACTAAGGTACTCATGGATGGAGGCAGCAGCATCAACATCCTCTACTATGAGACGTTCTGCTGGATGGGATTGACTGATAAGAGTCTTAAACAATCCAACACTGTTTTTCACGGTGTGGTTCCTGGCAAGTCGGCATACCCAGTGGGTAAGATTGAACTAGAAGTAGCCTTTGGGGATGAGTATGACTCCAGAGCATAAAAATTAACCTTTGAGGTGGTTAAGATCAAAAGCCCGTATCATGCTCTGTTTGGACGGCCGGCTTATGCCAAATTCATGGCTCGGCCGTGTCATGTGTATTTGCAGCTTAACATGCCGGGTTATAAGGGCACCATTATAGTACACGGGAGCCGGAAAATAGCTTTGGAGTCTGAAGAAGGTGATGCTGCCTATGCTGATTCTGTCTATGCAATAGAGGAGTTAAAATTTTACAAGGACCATGTTGACCCGGCAGACATGACGTCATTAAAGAAACCAACAACAGAACATGAGTCGGTGTTTAAGTTCAAATCAGCTGATGACACCAAGATGGTTGACTTTGTGCCTGGCGACTCATCCAAGCAGTTCATCATCAGTGCTAACTTGGATCCAAAATAGGAAAGCACGCTCATCGAGTTCATCTGTGAGAACCGGGACATTTTCGCATGGAAACCTTCAGACATGCCGGGTATCCCGAGGGAACTCGCTGAGCACACTCTCAATATTGATCCAAAGTTTAAACCTGTCAGACAATTTCTTCGACGGTTCAATGAAGAAAGGTGCAAGGCCATTGGAGAAGAGGTGGCCCGGCTTTTGGCTGCTGGGTTCATTATAGAAGTCTTTCACCCAGAGTGGTTAGCCAACCCGGTGCTTGTACTAAAAAGAATAGCACCTGGCGCATGTGTGTGGATTACACCGATCTGAACAAGGCTTGTCCGGCTGATCCTTTTGCCCTCCCCCGTATTGATCAGATCATTGATGCTACGGCGGGTTGCGCACGTTTGAGTTTTTTCGATGCGTATTCTGGTTATCATCAGATCAAGATGGCAGTCAAAGATCAGGAGAAGATGACTTTTATCACTCCTTTTGGAGCTTTCTGCTATGTGTCTATGCCTTTTGGGCTGAAGAGTGCCCAGGCGACTTACCAACGGTGTGTACAAAATTGTCTTCACAAGCAGATTGGCCGTAATGTACATGCTTATGTGGATGATATAGTGGTAAAATCTAGGAAGGTGGAGACTCTGGTTGACGATTTGAAGGAAACCTTTGATAACCTAAGGACGTACAAGATGATGCTTAATCCGGACAAGTGTATCTCTGGTGTACCGGCGGGAAAGTTATTAGGTTTTCTGGTGTCCAACAGGGGAATTGAGGCTAATCCGGAAAATATCACAGCCATCACCTCCCTGGTTAAACTGAAGTGTATCAATGATGTTCAACGCCTGGCAGGACGGATTGCCGCGTTAAGCCGGTTTATCAGCCGCCTTGGTGAGAAGGCAATCCCTTTGTATCAGATGTTGAAGAAGACGGATCAGTTCGTCTGGAGTTCTGCTGCTGATGAAGCATTTGAGGACTTAAAGCGGCAATTGGCCAATCCGCCTGTGCTTGCCGCTCCCATTGACAAGGAGCCGTTACTGCTATATGTTGCTGCTAATGCTCGTGCGGTCAGTGTGGCTATTGTGGTGGAGCGAAAGGAGGCAGGTAAGGAGCATCCGGTTCAACGTCCGATCTATTATATCAGCGAAGTGCTCATTGAGTCCAAGCAAAGGTATCCGCATTGGCAGAAGCTGGTGTATGGAGTTTTTATGGCAATCCGGAAGCTTAAACAATATTTCCAAGGGCACTCAATTACGGTAGTCAGTTCTACCCCTTTGGGAGATATCATCCAGAACCGGGAAGCAACTGGCCGGATTGCAAAGTGGGCCATAGAGCTAGGGCCGTACGGTTTGAAGTATGTGCCTCGGACAGCGTTTAAGTCTCAAGCAATTGTTGATTTCATCAATGATTGGACGGAAATGCAAGCACCTGAAGAAAAACCGGATCATACGTATTGGACCATCCATTTTGACGGATCCAGGCAGTTGGAAGGCTCGGGGGCTGGAGTCGTATTAACTTCCCCACGAGGTGATAAGTTTTGTTATGTTCTCCGTTTAATGTTCCCTTGTACTAACAATGCAGCTGAGTATGAAGCCTTACTCCATGGTCTTCGGATGGCTAAGGAGATGAATCTAAGTCGAGTTAAGTGCTTCGGTGATTCGGACCTTGTGGCTCAGCAAGTGTCTGGCACTTGGGACTCCAGGGACCCACTCATGGCAGCATATCATCGTGAGGTGGATATTGTTGCAGGTTATTTCAGAGGCTATCAGGTGGACCACGTAGACCGGCGGAAAAATGAAGCGGCGAACACTTTAAGCCGTCTGGGCTCTCAGCGCAAACTGGTCCCGCCCAATATTTTTCTGGATGTGCTGCACAGTCCGTCGGTGAAGATCCCTGGTGAAGAGGATTTGGCTATTCCTGATCCGGAGGCTCAATTGGTAGCAGTTCTTCATGTTATTCCAGATTGGACACTTCCTTACCCGGCGTACAAGAACAGGGGCGATTTGCCAGAAGATGAGATTCTGGCCCGACAGATAATCCGGCGATCCAAGTCCATGGCTGTCATAAACGGTGAGTTGCATTATTGGAGTGTATCAGGAGCTTTTCAACGTTGCGTGTCTCCTGAAGAAGGCCGAGAAATTTTGCATGAGATCCACGAAGGAGATTGTGGTCACCACGCCGGTTCAAAGTCTCTGGTGGCTAAAGCGTTTCGCCATGGTTTCTATTGGTTAACTGCTCATGCTGATGCAGAGGATCTGGTCAGACGATGTGATGGTTGCCAAAGGTTCTCAAGACGTGCTCATGTACCGGCTCAAGAATTGAGAATGATTCCAATTACTTGGCCGTTTGTGACTTGGGGGCTGGATATGGTTGGGCCTTTCAAAAGGTCCAAAGATAAGAAGACCCACCTCCTAGTGGCGGTTGACAAGTTTACGAAGTGGGTAGAGGCAGAACCTGTTAGCAAGTGTGATGCGGCCACGACGGTTCAGTTCATCAAAAAGTTGATTTTCTAGTTTGGCTTTCCGCACCGTATTATCACAGATAATGGTACCAATTTGTCCAAAGGTGCTACGAAGGAGTTCTGCGAACGGGAGCACATCCAGCTCGATGTTTCATCAGTGGGACATCCACAGTCCAATGGTCAAGCAGAAAGAGCTAATCAAGAGATCTTGAGAGGCATCAAGCCCCGGCTCATGGTACCTTTGCAGAGAACGCCGGGTTGTTGGGTAGAAGAATTACCATCTGTGTTATGGAGCATCAATACAACACCCAACAGATCAACAGGATACACACCGTTCTTCATGGTTTATGGAGCGAAGGCGGTTCTCCCCAGTGATATCCGTCATGATTCACCTCGTGTCACGGCTTATATTGAAGCAGACAACGAGACAGCACGGCAAGATGCTTTGGACCGGTTGGATGAAGAGCGTGACATCGCAGCCGCCCGATCGGCGATTTACCAGCAGGATCTTCGTCGTTATCACAGTCGCCGGGTCAGAAACAGAGCTTTTCAGGAAGGAGATTTGGTGCTTCGGCTCATCCAAGATCAGACTGATATGCATAAGCTATCCCCGCCTTGGGAGGGGCCTTTCATGGTCAGCAAGAATCTGCACAACGGGTCGTACTATCTGATCGATATTCGAGAGCATAAAGATTCACGTACATCAGAGGAGGAGACTAACAGGCCGTGGAATATAGCTCATCTTCGGCCTTACTATACCTGAGCCATTGGCTGTACTTATGTACATATTACGACAATGTATATATTATGATTAAATATAATAAACCGGAACCTCAGCTAAAGCGGGGTATCTGTTTCTTTTACATCATGTGAGGTTACACGGAGTTGCTCTAAAGCGGCCTCCGGTTTACCCCTTGAGTTCGCTTTGCTAAAAGCATCGTGTTATATCACTTGGAGGATTGGTCGTGTCCGAACCAATACCATGCCTCTTGATAGGAGAGAGCCACCAGATCACTTGGGGACTTGGTCATGTCTGAACCAGTCATGCCTCTTGATCGGCCTAAGGCCACAGAATCACTTGGGGGCTTGGTCAAACCCGAACCATGACCACGCCATTTGGTCGGCATAAATGCCACAAGAATCACTTGGGGACCTGGCTGACTAGAACCATAGTTACACCTAACGGGATCTTGGTCGTGTTTGGCCATGGTAACACCATTTGATCAGCTTAAATAAATCTTTTTTGGCAAACGTTTTTTGTCGTTGATTTTGTTTCATATTTTTCTTTGAAGGTTTTTTTTTCTTTTTCATTGTGTTTTTAAACCGACAAAGTTTTTTAACCGCTCAATTGATGGAACACAGTTCACGTCAATCCGGAGACTATTTGTCCGGTTTGATCCTTGCTGTTAACATCCTCTTATGGAGTAAATACGGTGTTTATTATAACCCGGCACGGTTTACATGATAAACAGCGTCATATATATCCAGGAGTTGTTATTTCCTCCAACAGTGTGGATTTGCAAAACTCCGCTTCAAGGGTGGCCAAGCCAACTTCACACTCAACGATGGCAGAAAGTGTTTTGGAAAATTCATTACCACAGGAAGAACAAGTTATGCACGAAGGCATATCAACATCAAAGGTATCAGCTAGCCTATTACAAGGCAACATGGTGCCGATAATCACATAATTGTTTTTCACAAAGAAGAGGCAGTTTTTAAACCGGCTTCCGGTTTAAGCTTGGCCACCAGCCTGGCCTGATGGTTGTGGATCATCTTGCGCCGCTTCAGCTTCCGTTTCTCTACCCAGTGGCTGGAAATCCGCAGTTGTCCAGTCTATTCCCACTAATGCTTGAAAAATAGCCTCATCATGGATTAGCAATGACGGGTCAATATCGGGAGCATAAGTATGCTTACGGATTGGAGGGATCGGATTTTCCGATTCATGGATTGGTGCAGCTATTCGCTTGTTCTGACTGTCATATTGGGCTTGATAATGAGACAAGTCTGCTTCCTCAGCCAGTTGACAAGCTAGCGGACGTACCTCCCGGTTTATTGCTCGCAAATCCGCTTCACCAAATTCTGATCCGTCTTCCTTCAAGCTGGGATAGCCCTGAGCCGCTTCAAAATGTTCAAAATCCGGCACCCAGGCTTTTGCTCGGATTAAAGCATTGATTGCACCGGTTCGAGCAGCAGATTTCTTCAGCTCTTCAACCCGGGCAGGAAGCACTGACAGTTTCATCAGAGTATCTTGAATCAAAGTGGGCGCCAGTTTGTTATGAGACGCGGTACAGATGATCCGCTAGGCACCAGTATACAATTGTTCAACCAATGTATAGGCGGCTTTCAATTTCTTCCGCACATCTAACCCCAAGTGACCAATGCGTGTCCCTGAAATACCATAAAGGATTAATAAACTGGCGACTCTGTAAGAGGGCAGAACCAATTCAGAAGGCAAGCTGGCTTACCAAAGATAGCAGTGGTCATGGCATGAACGTGCCGCTTTATGCTGCTCAGTTCATCCGTCACTGGTTTTAATGCAGCCTCGGCATCCTCTGCTTGTTTGATCAAAGCGGACTTTTCAGTGGCCCAATCCGCCCGTTTCTTCTTGAAGTTCTCCTTAAGTTGTTCCATGGCGCTTAAGGCACTGGCCAATTCCTCTTTTGCTTTGGAGGTTTCAGCCTATTGGGTTTTCAGGTTTTCTTGCAGATCGAGGACTTGGTTTTCTTTCGCCTTCAGCTCCACCTGCAGGCATACAGATATATGTTTCAACAAATCGGTAGAAGGATTCAAGTACCAACCACATAACAAGTTATGCGCTTGGCACTTGGGGGCTAATGCATATTTGATCTTCATCTTTCAATTGTTTACAAAGTCCCAAGATCAATACAAGCATTCAACTTGGCACTTGGGGGCTAATGGCTATTTTATCGTATGTATTCTGATGCGGCAGCTTCAATTACTTAAAGTATCGGTTTAACTACACTAAGTTGAACCGGCCCTTGGGGGCTACATCAGCAGATTTTCAAAGCATCAAGGTTTATATTATTAAGTCCCGGTTTGAAATAATATTTCAAACCGGCCCTTAGGGGCTAGGAGAGTCAGCAAGAATGAAAGCATACAAGCAGGAAGGAGCATATGGAAGTTACCTCATATTTATCTTTCATCATGTTAACCAGACCGGCCTCATAGTCACGGCTGGTATACAGCCGGTTCAGATAGCCGAAATGGATATCTTGGGCGTTCAGAGCAGCGAAAGTCGTCAGATCGGCGTTCCACTTGCCTTTGCCAAAAGCAGAAAACTCTTCCTTGGCAGAATGTTTGGATAAAGCGACAGGGTTGCTTGGCTCAGTATGGCCAGTACCAGTAATGACAACCTCATCATCCTTGGTACCGCCGGTTTGCACTGGAGTTGTTGGCTCGTTAGTAGGGTTTGCTGGACCGGTGGAGCGTTCAATCCGGATGGAACCTGTGGGCTGATGGATAGGACCTGAGGTATCAGTAGGTATTTCTTCAGCAATAAGATCATCATCTGGCTGCGGTGGATCATTGGGAATATCCTCAGAAATAGCCGTTTCAAGATTGGATGTTTTGCCCGGTTCAAGAATGACATCTTCTTCGGCCGCTTTGTCCAGGCGGGCCTTCTTGCTTGGCCTAGGTTTGGCCCTGAGAAGAATAACAAAATTAAATACAGCATATGTTCTAAGGCAATGTATTGCAAACATCACAATAAATATAGCTTACCCAAGCACCGTTTTGAGCGGTGGGAGCTGAGTAGCCGATGACTCGCCAGAAGATGAGTGGGAAACAACCTGGTAATCGAAGTCAGACGGATTAAGAGGTTGACGAAAGCAGCCAGCTTTAGGACAAGCACTGACAAGCGAGTTAGAGACCTCGGAATGACGTTTCCGAACCGGACTGTTCGGTAAACCGGCGGAGGTAACTACCTGGCCGCTGTGCCGGGTGGTGCGGCGAGCTTCGTGTTGTTAAGTCTTCATAAGAAGTTTAGGATCCAAATAAGCAAGAGGATGAGAAAATTTAACTTTCCGGTTTGCCTGACGGATTTTTTGTGAAGGCAAAGTTTCTGAATCGGAAGAGAGAATAATTACCTCTGCAACATCCGCGTGGCTGGCTTCGGCATCATCCTGACAAATATCATCATCAATAAGACGCTTGAAAAATAAACCAAGTGAGTCAAGCTCTACCTCAAAGTCCGGATTATCCACCTCGTCATCAAGGGCTGGATTAGAAGATGCAATGGTTCTTTTCCGGTGGGCAGTCTTCTTCACAGCTTTAGTTTTTTGCCGGATTGCTCTTTCTGGTTTATCTGTTTTCTCCAGTTTCTCTTGTGGCAGCTTTTTGCTCCAAAACGGATCATCGCCCTGATTATGCAGACGCTGATATTAAAAACAATGACCAGACATATCAATAATAGATTCAGCAAAGAGAAAAATCAAAGTCTTACAGCTGGCGGTTTGTTGGTGGCACAGAAGGGAAGCAGGCCGGTTCTAGCGCAGACGTGTTCTGGTTCATTCAGTATCTTACGAACAGCCTGTGTGATTTCTTCACCGGAGAGCTGGAGTCTTGAATGTCGTAGTGGGTCATCCACGCTATCAGTATATTCGCACATCAAACCGGAGCGCTGACTAAGGGGCAGTATGGTCCATGATATCCAACAGCGAGTAAGGTCAACCCCTGTTAAACCATTGGCCATAAAGGCTCTGAGCTTTGGCAGCTGGGGAGCATATTTGCTTCTCTCCTGGGAAGTCAATCTTTGAGGAAAAGGATGTGTATTGCTGAGCCGCTCCGGACGAAAGCCAGGCAAGGGATTCTCACCAGCAGGGGAGGTGTCTTTGCAGTAGAACCATGTCTGATTCCACTCCTTGGGGTGACTGTGCAGCTTGGCATGGGGGTATGTGATCTCTTTCCTTTTTTGAATCGCCATGCCACCCAAATCCGTATTAGAGCCATCAGTAAACTCAGTACGGCGGTTTAGATGGAAAAGATCTCTGAATAATTCCACTGTGGGCTCCTCTTGAAAGAACACCTCACGGAGCACTTGGAAGTGGCACATATTTGTAATAGAGTTGGGGCCAGTGTCTTGCGGATGGAGTTGGAAATCAGCTAAAACATCCCGGTAAATTTTAGAACCGGGCGATTTAAAGCCCCGGGCTAAGTGGTCTACGAAAACAACAACCTCTCCTTCTCGAGGTGTGGGGGGGCATTCTTTGCCAGGAGCCCTCCAATGGATGGTGTCTTTGCTGCCCAAGGCGCCAATCAGGACTAAATCGTCCAGTTGATCCTCTGAGACGCGAGAAGGGACCCAATTGCACTCATATACTTGCTTGGCCATAATGAAATCTACAAGGTAGAAGATCCCGGTTCAAAAATGCATTTGATCAAGGTACGTTGGTATGGGCACTGTTAAACCGGAGGCAGAATTATCTGAACCGGAGTTTCATGAAGCAACCAACATCTGGCGGTTCAACAAGGGGACTAATGGTATATACCGGTTTGTCAATTTTTTCTACAAAGTTAAACTGCCTGATCTAAGCATTGAATAATCAAGACTGCAGATGAGTAAGTACGCAAAAACAGATTTCACAGAATTATACTACAGCTTTGGATCTGGAACATGTTTATAAAGGAGATAAATATTCAAGGCCCAAAAGGAGCAGTACCGAATCAATAAGCTAAGGTACGGATAAGATCTATGCTCTTAGTATGCCGGACAGTGAAAACGGAGGATAAAAACTACTGCTACACAGAGCGAAGATTCACAGACTCGTCTAAGGATCTATCATATGAACAAGAAGCAAGCGATGAACACTGGAGAACATGGAAACCCTAGAACAGATCTATGATGAAAAGGATAGAAGACTTACCGGAGCTGAGGAAGAAGCGGAAGGTCGCCGCGGTGCTCTGGTACGTTCAGGGTGATGCAGCGGCCAAGGTTGGTGCAGAGGTCGACGGCGGCGGCGGAGCTCCGAAGACGGGGCGACGCGAGGAAGATGAAGCAGAAGGGCACGAAGGGGAAAAAGAAAGGACCCTTCGGTCCTATTTATAAAGCAAGGGACATGGGTCAGGCGCGAAAATCAAGGAGCTGCAAGTTTGGAAACAGAGCTGTCGCCTCGATTATCGCAGATCTATTAAACAAGAAGGTATCACGGATAGTTTCTTTATGATAGATGACGTCACGCCGATTTACAGCAATCAGAGAAGATGACATCACGGCGGTTCACCAAACTACAAGAAGATGTTGAAGATGAAGTTTTTGCTAAGGATTGACATGAACCTGTTCAAATCAATATGGGGCCTAATGTTGGGGATATTACTACTGGGCGTAAACTGGCCTATCTGGGCCGGATTAACTTCATCGGTAGTTAAGCATGTTAAAGCCCATGAAGATAGATGAGGGCTCAAGACCCATAATCTGTTGAGAGCCTATAGCCGTAAACCGGCGTCAATATGTAACTTGTATTGTAAGTTAGAAATAAGTGGAGACCAAACCGGATACATTATGAGCCGGTGTTGGGACTCAGTAAACCGATGGGCGTCACCCATGTATATAAGGGGACGACCCGGCGGCGGTTCAAGGACAAACAACAACTCGAGACATAGGCGAAGCTTGTTTGCTCCCTAGTCATCGAAACACCCATCAATTCCATCACAACTAGATGTAGGCTTTTACCTTCATTGAAGGGGCCGAACTAGTATAAACTCTCTAGCGTCCTTGTGTCCGCTTTAACCCCTTCAAGCTAACCCGTCACGATGGCTCCATGACTAAGTCCTGTTTCTAGGACATCTTCCGTGACAAAACCACGACAGATAACCCGGCGGTCTAAGTCAATGACGATTTCGGATGGAGAGTTATACCATCGCAGCGTCTCCGGAGCGTTTCAGCGGTGTGTTTCCCCCGAAGAAGGTCAAGAAATACTTTGTGAGATCCATGAAGGCGATTGTGGTCATCACGCCGGGTCAAAATCTCTGGTGGCCAAGGCTTTTCGTCACAGTTTTTACTGGTTGACGGCTCACGCTGATGCAGATGATCTGGTCAGCAGATGTGATGGATGTCAAAAGTTTGCACGATGAGCGCATGTGCCGGCTCAAGAGCTCCGAATGATTCCAATCACTTGGCTGTTTGCGGTCCGGGGGATTGACATGGTGGGACCTTTCAAAAGGTCTAACGATAAAAAGACACATCTCTTAGTGGCAGTTGATAAATTCACTAAGTGGGTTGAGGCGGAGCCAGTGAGTAAGTGTGACGCGGCCATGGCGGGTCAGTTCATGAAAAAGGTGATCTTTCGTTTTGGTTTTCCACACAGCATTTTCACTAACAATGGCACTAATCTGTCCCAAGGGGCTATGGAGGAGTTTTGTCAACGTGAGCACATCCGGCTTGATGTTTCTTGTGTAGCTCATCCTCAATCCAATGGTCAAGCTGAGAGAGCAAATCAGGAAATTTTAAAAGGTCTCAAACCCTGGCTTATGGTTCCCTTACAGCAAGCGCCGGGTTGTTGGGTAGAGGAATTACCCTCGGTGTTGTGGAGTATCAACACCACACCTAACAGGTCTACAGGCTACACACCTTTCTTCATGGTGTATGGAGCAGAAGCAGTGTTGCCTAGTGACATCCGTCATGACTCGCCCCGTGTGGCGGCTTATGTTGAAGCTAATATTGAACAAGCCAGACAGGATGCACTTGACTTGTTGGATGAAGAAAGAGACTTAGGAGCGGCTCGGTCAGCAATTTATCAACAGGACCTGCGTCGTTATCATAGCCGCTGGGTCAAATCCAGGACTTTTCAGGAAGGCGACCGGGTGCTCCGGCTCATCCAGGATCTGTCAGATGCGCACAAGCTATCCCCACCTTGGGAAGGACTCTTTGTGGTCAGCAAGAACTTAAACAACGGGTCGTATTACCTCATTGACGTTCGAGAACACAAAAATTCACGTAAGTCGGAGGAGGAGACCCGCCGACCGTGGAACATTGCTCAACTTCGGCCATACTACACCTGAGCTACCGGCTCTTATCATGTACATACTTTAACATTCTATATACCATGATAAGTAATAAAGTAAGACCATCAGTCTCTTTTCTTTTCAAAGATTATGCATCTTTGTTATTTCTTATTTTCAAATGACTATTAAGGAGCTGATCATATTTGAATAAAGTCTAACCTTTTTTGGTCCGGCTTATGATCGTATTCGAATCTAGCTGCAATTATCATGGTAACCCGGGGGCTTCCTGTTCAAACATAGGTCGTATTCGAACCAAATAGAACAAAGCTGTCGTAACCCTCTTGATCGGCTCAAGGCCAAACTCACTAGGGGGCTTCTTGATCGTATCCGAATCATAGCTTAACCCCTTTTGGGTCTGACTTGGATCGTAGTCGAATCAGGGTCGTTAAAAACCTCTCAAGGTTATTTGGGGGCTTCCTGTTCAAACATAGGTCGTATTCGAAGCAAAGAGACCATAGATGTCGGTACCCTCTTGATCGGCGCAATGCCACAACCACTGGGGGCTATATGGTCATATTCAAACCTTAGCTTAACCCCTTTGGTCCGGTTTACTGATCGTATTCGAATCAGAAGCCGCCAACCTTTAAATATAATGTTAAATCATACTTGTTAACTGTTGTTTGCCTTTGGGTTTCTTGTTGAAAATAATTAGCATGATCTTCTTCGCCGGTTTGTCTATTTGACAACAAGGCTACCAAGGTATGACGATCATTAAAATATTCAAAGGTATTGATTTCTCAGAAAGATTGAGTTATCAGCTTCATTACCCGGGTTGCTCAAGCCGGTGGTCTAAGGATTAAAGGTACAAGTATGGCTATTATTTATATATAATTGCCTGCTGCATTAACTAAAGAGTTAGTTTCAGCCCTTGTCCTTTATTTATGTCTGTTTTCTGTTTTCTATTATGATAAACATATTGGATAGAAGCCGAGTGTTTTAACCCGTTCGGTTCTAAGCCGCCAAGCCAGTCTTTTCTCTTATATCTATAGGGAACAGAAACAATCATCAAATATAATGCATATATTGCCATCAGGAAACACGGAGTCACATACAGTGTTTTATGCACGATGGCATAAGCAAGGCTTTTAGTGTTTTCAAAGCTAAACTATTACACGGCTTTTTATAAGCCAATGAAGATGGTTATTATTCCTCCCTCTCCGGTTCACCGCCCTCTGTTGGCTGGAAGTTGGGTTTTGACCAGTCAAAACCATTCACGGCGACGAATTCTGCTTCATCATCGATCAGGCCCGCCGGGTCAACTTCCGGGGCAAATGTATTTTCTCCTATAGGCGGGATCAAATCCGTCACCTTGTACGAGGGAGCCGCTATCTTCTTATTTTCAGCATCAAAACCCGGCTGATATTTGTCAATGTTGGTATCATATCCAAGGGTAGGTGCCTGAGGCCGGACTCCGCGCACGCAAGCCATGAAGTCATCCTGCTCAAAGGGAGATTCGTCTTCCTTCACGGTGGGATAGCCTCTGGCCATGTTCGCCGGGTCTAGGTCTGGCACCCAAGCCTTGGAGCGGCTCAGGGCAGTCAAAGCACTGGCTCGCGCACAAGAGCGCTTCACTTCTTGAAATCTGGCAGGCAGGGTTGATAGTTTCTTCAAAACGTCACTGAGCCGGTTGGGTCCTTGATTAGCAGGAGAGATGGCAGCAAGTGCCCGTTGTGCACTAATATACAGTTATTCTACAAAAGTGTACACTACCTTCAATTTAATCAAAGGATCTTGGCTCAGGTTCTTGCTTCGTGGGCCTGCGCATGTTTTAAAAACAAAGTCAGCTTGCGGCTTATATTCCGGATTAGCAAAAAGTACATAAGATTAAAAACAGACAGCTTACCAAAGATGGCGGCCACCATTTGAGACACCCGGCCCTTTAAGTCGTTCAGCTCTGTTGACACCTCTTCAAGGGCTGCTTCGGCTCTCTCAGCGCGTTGTGTCAGAAGCATTTTTTCCTCTGCCCAGGTCTTCTTCTTGGCAGCCAAACGGGTCTTTAAGTTTTCCATCTCAGAGAGACTTACTTGCAATTTGGAGTTAGCAGACTTGATTTCTATTTCCTGACTTGCTAGTCGGGTCTTCGCATCCGTCAATTGCGAGTTCAGTTCAGATAAAGCATTCTACAAAAAGAGCATACTCACATGAGTCAAGATTTCGCTTATAGTTCAACAATCAAGATTCATGTCTCAAGTACTTTACAAAAAACCACTTGACACTTGGGGGCTAATGTATGCCAAATCAAATTTTTATGACTCTAAAGACATACTTTAAGTCCCAAGTACTTTACAAAGTAACAACACTTGGCACTTGGGGGCTAATGTATGCAAATCAGCAAGTTTCTTAAGGTTAAGCCGGAATATTAAGTTCTTTGAATACGGTACAAAACAATTTAAGGTACCGGCTCATTTATGATCAAAAAGAACCGGCCCTTGGGGACTACAGGTGAAGTTTTGTTCTATTTTATTGAATTCAAGAAAATCAAAGGTAAAGGTCTTGGCCTATATGCTGAAGTCTACATATCATTCCGGTTGTTTCATAATCTGAAGACTTGGGGGCTGAAGGAATATAGATAAGTCGGAAGAACATACCTCATATTTCAGCTGCAACTGTTTGACCATTTCGATCTCAGAGTCGCGACTAGAGTGCACGTGGCTGACATAGCCGGATAAAATATCATTGGCATTTAGATGGTCGTAATTGGCAACGTCAAAGCGCACTTTCTGACTCTCCAATGGCTCTTGTTTCGCAGTACACCGAGCCAGCACAGTTGGATTCCCTGGTTCAATAAAGCAACTCCCGGTGATCTGAACGTCTTGTGCAGACGGTGATGGCAGGTTGGCTGAGCTTGATGGTCCAGTAGCAGAAGGGTTCACAGTGGTCTCATCAAACGACGGCTCAGGAGGATTTTCTTCTGCATCAACAGGCAGGTCTTCTGGAGCGTCGGTTAATGGAGAAGATGGTCTGGCCAGGTCAGATGCAAGCACCGACGGGTCTTCTGCCGGTTTAGCTACCTTTGCCTTCTTGGATTTAGCTTGGCCACTAAGAAAAATGTTGCAGGATTGTCAGTATAAAGATACAATTTGAACAAACCGGAAAACATGAGGATTTTTCATTACCCAAGGGCAGTCTTGAAGGCCGGAAATTGCGTCTGCGATGAGTCGCCAGAAGAGCGAGACACCTCCTGAAAAGATAAAATAGAGTTAAAGTAATACAAGGGGAAGGATCCATTAAACAGAGTTAAAGACGGGAAGAAGTAAACCTCATTCGGGCGCTTCTGAGGAGTTTGTTGAAGAATGACAGCCGGCTCATCTTCAGTTCGAGCTTGACGGCGGCTTTCATGTTGCTGCTTTTTCAAACGAAAGTAGGGATCCAAGTGAGCTAAAGGGTTAGAAAACCTTACTTTACGGATCACTCGTCGAAGTTTTTGTCTTGGCAAGGGCTCTGAGTCAGAGGAAATGATAGTTACCTCTTCTTCCACAGCCTGACTGGCCCAGTGTCATCCTGGTAAGGATCAGTGTCAATAAGATTGTTAAAAAATTGGCCAAGGGAATCAAGGGCTACCTCCGAATCAGATGTGTCCTCAAGCTTCATCAAAGCTTCAGCAGTGTTCTTCTTCTTCTTTTTCGATCTTCGGGTCGTTTTCTTGGCGTTTATGGCGGTGGCTTTCGCCTTCTTGGCAGCCTAATGGTCACACTTAACTTTCCAGAAGTCAGAGATGGCCTGCAGATAGGTAAAGATGAAAAGTCAGGAAAGTATTAAACAACACAGCTGGGAAAAATACAAAGGAGAGAGTTCAGAATATTCTTACTTCTGGCACCGGGTTAAGCTTGCAGAAGGGGTTTAACCCAACAATGCTGCAATCTTCGTATTTTCCGTTCACTAGAAGGGTCGACATTGAGACAATATCTTCTTCTGTCAATTGAACGGGGCTGTGGCGAAGAGAGTCATCCGGGCCTCCACCATACTCATACATCAGCTTTGACCGGCGGCTTAAAGGGATGACCCGCCATGAGATCCAGCAGCGGGTCAGATCAACTCCAGTTAACCCGTTCCCCAACAAAGCGTTGAACCTTTTGATGGATGGTATCAGCCTCTTGCTTTCAGCGACAGTAAGCTTATTAGGAAGTGCGAACTTGGAGTCAAGACGATCGGGGCGATAACCCGGCAGTGGCTTCTCGTTTGCTGGTGAAGTGTCCTGGCAGTAGAACCAAGTCTGGTTCCTGTCCTTTGGGTGACTTGGTAAGACAATGAGGGGGAAGACAGCACCCTGCCGACGCTGAATTGATATGCCTCCAAGCTCTAAGCTAAGGCCGTTGGTGCACTCATTCTACCAGTTCAGATACAAGTATTCTCTAAACAACTCCACGATCGGCTCTTGTTGAAGATATACTTCACAGAGTACTTCGAAGTTACAGATGTTAGATATGGAATTAGGCCCGATATCTTGAGGTTGGAGCTTGAAAAAGTGGAGGACCTCTCTGAAGAACTTTGAGTCGGGCGGTGAGAAGCCACGGTTCCTGTGGTCAGTGAAATCACCATTTCTTGGATTGGGCCGTTCTTCTTCCGAGTCAGGGGCACGGTAAGACATGACGGTTTTCGCTGGCAGAAATCCTAAGGTGAATAACTCTTTCAAATGTTCCTCAGTTACAGTTGAGGGAACCCAGTTACAGATGGTTGGTGCTTTGGATGACATGATGTGCAAAGAAGAACTGAAAAGAAAAGCAACATGTCGGTTCAATTTAATGGTCAGATTGACAGTTAATTGATGAAGATGCAAACAAGTAATGGCGGCTTAGTTAAGGGCTAATTACATATAAGGAAAATTAAGCCAGCATGATAAGCCGCCATGACTACAGATATTTGAAGAAGGCAATTTCAGCTAAGTGTTGAGACAAACAAGTTTCCTAAATTGTTTGGTATTATTCCAGATCAAATGGCTATTCAAAATGGAAAAAAATTCTAGACCTAAAAAAGTTCAGCGCAGAAGAGTATGTAAGTTCTAATGCAACCTTTGAAACAGAGAAAGGGAACTGTGGATCAAGAAAAGGCACAAGACCACTACCGCACGAAAAACTACAAGGCACTGCGATGAACTTGGAAGAACACGAAAGAATCTGGAAACCCTAAGTACAGATCTGAGAAGTAAAAAGAAGGGAACTTACAGTCACATGTCTTCTGCGGAGGTCACCGCTGTTCTCTGGACCGGTTCAGGTTGATGTAGCGGCTAACATCGACGGAGACGGAGGTGAAGCGCGGTGGCAGCGAAGCTCCAGCAGCAGGGGGTGCACGAGAGGAAGAAGACGGAGTGAGAGAGGATAATGAGGAAGGCTGAGGCGTGCCTATTTATAAGAAAAGATGTGAACAGATGGGTGTCGGAGTAATGGGCCACGGGTAGGCTGACCCGAGGCCCCGAACCTTTCAAGACGTCGGGGCTGACTGCGCCCCTCAAGACGCCAGGATGAAGAGCTGCCTTCTGGAGGCCGTCTGAAGGAACAGTCGACTACCCGCATGCAGCCGAGTCCTAGAGGCGAGGTCAAGACCGGCCGACTCCAGCCTGGCGGCTTCCAGAGAAGCCGGCCACGGGGAGTCGGCCCACGGCACCAACAAAGCCCATGCCCTCATCAGGGGTGATGGGACGGGGAGTGGCAACAATGAAGCCCACTCCCTCCCCTTTCCAGGGGATGGCTAGGCCACAGTGCGCCGTACCAACGAAGATCTCCGTCTGGTGCGGCATTGTTGCTATGCCATCCCTGACATCAGCAACAATGGGCGGAGTCCTGCACCCACGACGGCCTGTCAGTACGGTCCATGGATGACGGGCCCTACCGGTTAGTGAGAGTCCAGAAGACGGCAAGAGCGCCACCACTCGGACCCGTAGGGAGCCGGCTCCCGCGAGTCGGCCAGCCCCTCCCACGGGTTCCCCGCGCCATTAACCAGACGAGACAGAGAGTGGCTATAGTGGTCACCCGCCAGGCGGCGGGGCTGTAGCCACGACCCGATGACCAAGCCTGCGTCATTAGAAGCACGGCTACAGTAATCATCAGCCGGCAAGACCCGCAAGCGGTGGGTACGGCCTGTCGGCTCCATACCGGACCAGTCGGCGGGGCCCACGAGTCGGCGGGCCCCAGCAGTCGGCAGAAAGGCCGGCAGGCGAAGAGATTGACGGCTGGGCCCTGCGCCCAGTTGGTTTACCATTGTACCCCTGGGGGGTAGGCCTATATAAACCCCCAGGGCACCCATGCAAGGGGTTCGACCCGTTAGAACTAGACCAGATGATAGAGGGAGGAGAGAGCTAGCCCTGCCTTCTCCTACCTCTAGCATACAGCTCGAGGAGCGCCCTTGTACTCACTTTGCCTTAGTGATCATGAGGAGACCCCACAGAGCAGGACTAGGGGTGTTATCTCCTAGGAGAGCCCCGAACTTGGGTAAAATACGCCGGCGTTCATGTCTATGCCTCATCCCGCTTTCGGGCACCGGCAACGTTCTACTTGCTCCCACCATGATAAGCCATCCATTGGCATATGTCGCACCCAACCCCCGACATTTGGCGCCCACCGTGGGGCAAGGTGCACCGTCATCCGGAGACCTATTCTGGACAGGAACCCTTTTCCTCCCTAGCGAGCGCAGCCAGCCCGACACGCCAGACGAAGTCTGCGCCGACGCGCTCCATGGCGCTGAAATCGCCTGCGTGGCCAGTTGCCTCACCGATCTTGTCAGCAGGGTCCGCCTCTCCGACGAGCCTGCATCCGACGCGGGCATAGGCATCCCCGAGAGCCTCCTCGCGGGCCTCCTCGATCAACTGCACATCGCCAGCGAGCCAGTTGGGGACTTGGAGTCTGTAGGCTCCACCGATCCGATGTTGGTCGACTCCGACACCGCGTCGCTTGACACGTTCCCCACCAACATGGTGGTCTACGATGAGCCGCTCTCTTGCGCGGAGAGCGGCGGAAGCACCATCATGGAAGTGCTTGTCATTAGTCATGGCGAGCATTCCGGCGGGGGTGATTATGACCCGCTCAGCACGGCGCTGCAAGACCTGGCAGCGCCCATTCCCGAAGACGCCGACGCTGAGATGCTGGAGGCACACCGCCTTCAGCTAGTCGGAGGCGCCAAGAAGCTGGCCAGCATAAGACGCATATCAGAGGCCTACCAGTGCGAGATGGACCGCGTTGTGGGTGGCACGCCGGCTCCAGCTGGACCTAGCCGCCTTGGCACGGTCCAGCAGCGCGGCGTGGCCATCGCCAACCTGTTCGGGGCAAATCGCCCCGTTTACGCCATGCCTGCGGAGAACATCCGAGCCGCCCAGGCGGCGGCGGACGAGCTGGACAAATTCGAGAGCGAAGAACGTCGCTTGATGACGGAGCGCGTCCAGCGACTCCTTGACGCGGATGCAGAGCAGAACGAGGCCGGCTGCCGCACTGATGCGCCGCACCGGCAGAATGACGACCTGCCTCCCCGCCCGAGACCAAGGCTCGACATCTCAGACGCCGACTGGTGGCGTCCGTGGAAGAAAGGACAAGGAGCCGGCTGCCAGTCGCAGTCGGACTCGCATCACCATAGAGCGCGACCAAGACGGCCGCCCAAGAGCAGTGCAATGACGGGACGACTGTACGCCTCCTCCCCCTCGTAGGGAAAGGCGAGTCTCCCCGCCGCCTGTTGATCACCCGACGCTCAGCGACCGCCTTGGCCGCTGAGAGGAAGTCGGAGA
The DNA here is from genome assembly GCF_018294505.1 of Triticum aestivum. Taxonomy (NCBI): domain Eukaryota; kingdom Viridiplantae; phylum Streptophyta; class Magnoliopsida; order Poales; family Poaceae; genus Triticum; species Triticum aestivum. Next base: position 487,393,922 of record NC_057800.1, read on the forward strand.
GAATGACGCCCGCCACCGGATCGACCATCTCCACCGATCCCTGGCGCTTGAAGAAGAAGAAGAGTTGGGTCCGCCGTGTTTCGGCCCCCGCATTCGAGATGAGCCCTTCCCCAAAGGGTTCACGCTCCCAAGAGACACACCCAAATACACCGGCTCCTTGAAGCCGAAAGACTGGTTAGTTGACTACTCCACGGCCGTCAGCATAGCAAACGACAACAAGCGTGTTGCCGTGAAGTACGTTCCGCTCATGCTCCAGGGCACGACCCGGACATGGCTGGACAACTTGAAGCCCCGCAGCATCAACAGTTGGGTCAACTTCACCGTCGCCTTCGTCTGCAACTTCACCAGCATGTACAAGCGGCCACCCAAACCTCGCCAGCTCTCCTTGTGCGTGCAAGGCCCCAACGAGTCAACTCGCGACTACCTCACGCGTTGGGCCGAGCTCCGCAACTCCTGCGAGGGCGTGCACGAGGTGCAGGCCATTGAGTACTTCACTGTAGGATGCCGAGAGGGCACCCTCCTCAAGCACAAGCTTCTCTGTGATGAGCCGGAGACCCTCGACGAGCTGCTGATCATAGCAGACAAATATGCCACGGCCGACTCCTCCATGAAGACGGAGATCCAAGTTAGTGCGACAGGCAAGGTGGCTCCTTAGGCTCCTCAAACACTGGCTGGAGATGCCAGTCGGCGTCAACAGCAGAACGACCACAAGCGCAAAGCCCCACAGCCGGCTTCCACCAGTCGGCAGGTGGCGACAGTCGAAGACCAGCAGCCGAAAGGGCAGCCTCCGCCCAAACGTCAGAAGGGCGGAAAGCCCAACTGGCTGCCGGCTTTCTCATATGAGCAGACTTTGGATGGACCCTGCAAATTACATAGTGGCACGAAGCCATCCAACCACACCACTCGGAAGTGCCACGGGCTCACCAGGATCGCTAAGGGAGACGACCATTTGCCTCCCCCACCTGCTGGGCAGCCGCCTCCTCCTCCGCCCAGCAGCCGGCGGTCAGACCAGTTGGCGCGATACAAGACGAGTACCCAGAAGAGCATGGAACCTATGTCGTGTTCACCAGCGTGGCCGATGATCAACGCAGCAGGCGGCTGCAGCAGCAAGAGGTGAATGCAGTAATATCTGAGACACCAGAGTTCATGCATTGGTCTAAGAAGCCCATCAGCTGGAGCAGAGCTGACCACCCGGAAGTAATGCCCAAACCCGACTCCTATGCGTTGGTTTTGGACGCCACCTTTGCCACGGACAAGCGAGTTGCTCGCTTCTCCAGAGTCCTGATAGACGGCGGCAACAACATCAACATCCTGTACAAGGATACCATGGAGAAATTAGGAATCAGACAGAGGCAGCTTCAGTCCAGCCGGACAGTGTTCCATGGCATAGTTCCTGGCCTTACCTGCTCACCAATCGACAAGATTCTGATTGACGTCCTCTTTGGAGACAAAGATCATTTCCGCCGAGAGTTAATTTGGTTTGAGGTGGTGGACCTTGAGAGCCCATACCACGTGTTACTTGGCTGTCCCCTACTATGCCTACCTCAAGATGAAGATGCCGAGTTCCAAGGGGATTCTGACCATAACTGGCGACTACAAGAAGTTGTCTGCCTGCGCAGCAGAGAGCAGTCGGCTGGCCGAGTCCCTCATGATCGCAGCTGAGAAGTGGCTCCTTGACCGGGTTGTGGCGATGGCAAGCAAGCAGCCAGAGATGTCGTCCGATCCCAAGGAGTCGGAAGCTGAAGGCTCGTTCAAGCCGGCCAAAGAAACGAAGAAGATACCCTTGGACCCGGAGCACCCGGAGAGGTACGCTGTCGTAGGTGCAAACCTCGATAGCAAATAGGAAGGCAAGCTCGTCGATTTCCTCCATGAGAATCGGGGCATCTTCGCATGGTCCCCCAAATACATGCCAGGTGTCCCGACGGATTTTGCCGAGCATAAATTACATGTCTGGTCCGATGCCAAGCCAGTCAGGCAGCCCTTGCGCCGCTTGTCAGAAGAGAAGAGAAGAGTTGTTGGAGAAGAGATAGCCCGGCTGCTAGCAGCCGACTTCATCATGGAGGTGTTCTTTCCAGAATGGCTAGCCAACCCGGTCCTGGTACTGAAGAAGAACAAGCAGTGGCGAATGTGTATTGATTACACTAGCCTCAACAAAGCATGCCCCAAGGACCCGTTCGCTTTGCCAAGGATCGACCAAGTGATAGACTCCACAGTCGGATGCGAGTTGTTGAGTTTCTTGTATGCATATTCAGGATATCACCAGATCAAGTTGAACCCGACCGACATACTGAAGACCGCCTTCATCACGCCGTTTGGAGCCTTCTGCTACTTGACCATGACGTTTGGCTTGAGGAATGCCGGCGCCACCTTCCAACGTTGCATGCAGAAGTGCCTCCTCAAGAAACTCGACAGAAACGCCCACGTTTACGTGGACGACGTGGTGGTGAAGACGTAGAAGCATGGAACGCTGCTGGAAGACCTCAAGGAGACCTTTGAGAACTTGCGCCGATTTCAAATCAAGATCAACCCGGAGAAATGCGTCTTCGGAGTACCAGCTGGCCAGCTTCTTGGCTTCCTGGTCTCTGAATGCAGCATAGAATGCAACCATGTGAAGATCAAGGCCATTGAGAGGATGGAAGTACCCGGCCGACTGCTGGACGTACAAAAGTTCACCGGTTGTTTGGCATCCATCAGCTGATTCATCAGTCGGCTAGGTGAGAAGGCTCTCCCCCTATACCAACTCATGAAGAAGACCACTCTTTTCGAGTGGAACCACAAGGCGGATGAAGCTTTTCTCCAACTAAAGAAGATCTTGACTACTCCACCTGTCCTGGCGGCTCCGACTCCTAAGGAACCCATGCTCCTCTACATCACCGCCACCAGCCGAGTAGTCAACACAGTCATCGTGGTAGAGCGCAAGGAGGAAGGCAAGGCACTACCAGTCCAGAGACCGGTATATTATTTGAGTGAAGTACTGTCTACCTCCAAGCAAAACTATCCCCACTACCAGAAGATGTGCTACGGCGTGCACTTTGCCGCAAAGAAATTGAAGCCTTACTTCCAAGAACATCCAATCACTATGGTCTACATAGCTCCACTAGCCGAGATCATTGGGAGCCGAGATGCTTCGGGCCGAGTGGCCAAATGGGCCATAGATTTTGCCCCCTACACCATCTACTACCAGCCTCGCACCACCATCAAGTCGCAAGCACTGGCCGACTTCCTCGTCGACTGGGCCGAGACCCAGTATCTGCCGCCAGCACCCGACTCCACCCATTGGCGAATGCATTTTGACGGCTGCAAGATGCGCACCGACTTGGGAGCCAGCATCGTCCTCACCTCTCCCAAAGGCGACAAGCTCAAATATGTGCTGCAAATTCATTTTGCTGCCTCCAACAACATCGCCGAATACAAGGCACTCATTCACGGGCTTCGGCTGGCCAAAGAGCTTGGCATTCGCCGGATCCTGTGCTATGGTGACTCCTACTTGGTGGTCCAGCAGTCGTCAAGCGATTGGGACGCCAAAGACGCAAACATGGTGAGCTACTGCTTCCTCGTACAACAACTCAGTGGATATTTTGAGGGGTGCGAATTTCTCCATGTACCAAGAAACGACAACGACCAAGAAGACGCCCTGGCTCGAATCGGCTCCACCCTTCAAGAAATACCGTCCGACGTCGCCCTTCAGCGCCTCCTCAAGCCGTCTGTCAAGCCATCACCAGAGTCAGACTCTATCTTCGTGCCGGCTCCTCCTGAAGCAGTCGGATCCGACTCAAGAGCCCCCGCAGACGGCACGAGCATTTCGGCAGGTAGCGCGGGGGTCGTGACAGTCGCACCCGGCCCGGGGACTGCGGCGTTCGGCCTGGAGACTTCAGAGCCCAGCCCGGGGACTACGCCAATCGGCCTGGGGACTTCACCGACACATCAAGCGGCTACTGACTCCAACCCGCCGCCTCCTGGCCCAGCCGCCCTCGTCCAAGTCGTAGTCCTGACAGTTGCAGAAATTGCAGCACCTTCATGGGCCCAGCCCATCCTCAAATTCCTGGTGAACAAAGAGCTACCAACTGATGAGATCTTAGCTCGACAAGTGCAACACCGGGCAGCAACCTATACCATAGTCAACAGAGAGCTTGTAAGGCGCAATGTCACTGGTGTCTACCAGCGCTGCATGGAGCCGAAGCAAGGCCAAGCAATTCTCAAGGACATCCATCAAGGCGAGTGTGGCCACCGCGCGACTTCAAGAGCACTCGTCGCCAAACCCTTCCGCCATAGTTTTTTCTGGCCGACTGCTCTTGAAGACGCCAAGGCCTTGGTCCAAAAATGCAAAGGGTGCCAGAAGTTCCGCTCCAAGCCACATCAGCCGGCTTCTGCACTCAAGACTATTCCCATTGCCTGGCCCTTTGCTGTTTGGGGCCTGGACATGGTGGGACCATTCAAGATGGCACGAGGCGGCTTGACTCACTTACTTGTCGCAGTGGACTAATTCACCAAGTGGATAGAAGCAAAACCAATCAAGAAGTTGAATGGTCCAACTGCTGTGACTTTCAACTCCGACATCACAATTTGGTACGGCATACCGCACAACATCATCACCGACAATGGCACAAACTTTGCCAAAGGTGCCTTGGCCTGTTTCTGCACAACGCAGGGCATCCAACTGGACTTAGCGTCCGTTGCCCATCCGCAGTCCAACGGCCAGGTAGAGCAAGCAAACGACCTCATCCTGTCCGGCATCAAGCCTCCACTGGTCGAGCCTCTGGAGCGCTCGGCCGGCTGCTGGCTTGATGAGTTGCCAGCCGTCCTGTGGAGCCCGCGCACAACTCCAAACAAGTCAACCGGCTTCACACCCTTCTTCCTCGTCTATGGTGCCGAAGCCGTCATCCCAATGGACATAGAATTCGACTCCCCTCGAATCACCATGTAGACCAAAGAGGAAGCAGAAGAAGCACGTCAAGACAACGTCAATCTGCTAGAAGAGGGCCGGCTATTGGCACTCGGCCAGTCCAGCATCTACCAGCAAAGCCTGCGCCGATACTACAATCGGAAGGTCAAGCCGAGATCTTTCCAAGAAGGACACCTTGTGCTCTGGCTGATCTAGCGAACAGCCGGCTAGCACAAGCTCTCAGCACCTTGGGAAGGCCCTTTCATCATCAGCAAAGTGTTGGGAAACGACTCCTACTACTTGATCGACGCTCAGAAGCCCCGACCACGCAAGAGGGACGACTCCGGCAAAGAGACGGAGCGGCCATGGAATGCAAATCTCCTCCGAGATTTTATAGTTAATGCATTATGTACCACGATACCTTTTGTATTAAAGTATGAAGACTTCGGGCCCCTCGAGAAGAGCTCGGGGACTGCCCTCTTTTATCTATATGATAATAATTATGCCTATGAGTATGTTATTCTTTGTTATGCCGTTTGGCACCGGGTTCGACTAGTTGGCCCGGGGACTCGCCGTCTTGTACTATGAAATGCTTCCTGCAGTCGGACAAGTAGTGTGTGGCACTTAAGACGTCTCATGTTAGAAGCCGCAGCTCGCAGAGCGATTGTCTGGTGGGCAGGAGTAAGGTAGAATGGGTGTCCACATGAAAAATGGCTAAGGACTCAAAGCATGTACATAGTTTAAGCCGGCTTCCAGCCTTTTACAACCAATTCTTGAGCAGCCGGCTCACCGTTTTATAATCAACTTGCTAAAAAACTCTAAACGGCTAAGTACATGCCTTCCCAAAAAAGCTAAGTACTTGATCCAGCAACAGTCCGTAGAGCGGCTGTCCGACTGGAAAGATGGCAACCAAGGGAAGGCGGCAAAGGAAAAAGCCAAAGAGCAATGGGCAAAGAGATAGAATGCAGAGAAATATTTACATAGAAAAGGCCCTTGGCCGAATCTTCAAAACAAAAGTTCAAGATACACCCCGCGGGTGGAATTGTGCAAATTAACAAGTTCATCGAGACTATTAAGCAGATAAAAGCAAAGATGAAGTGGCAGCCTAGGAAACTACAGACGGATTCGGAGGACCGGAGGGGTCGGCGGTGCCAGTTGCTGGGGCGGCCGGCTGGTTGGTCTCCGCTTGGCCACTTCTGGCAGCAGCTGGCTTGGTTGGGCGCGGCTCGTTGCTAGAGGCGCGATCGAGTTGGGGCTGGCCGTCTGCTCCGACCTCTGGCGCCTCATCCTCGTCTCCTTCCTCTGCCTCGCCTTCTTCCTCACCACTAGAGTCAATCACCTCCGCCGAGTCCTCGCCATCGTCCGGGTTCAGCCCGAACCACACCGGTGGCGCCTCCTCGTCGTTCTCAGCCCGCTCTGGGACGAAGACGCTGGTGTCGGTGTATTCGGCGATCGACACTGCGCGCTTGATGAGATTGTCTTCCACGACCGCCAACTCCACCTGAGCTTCTAGCCGGAACATGGCTAGCTGGGCTAGACTCAACCCAGGATACCTCGCCTTGATGAACTCTAAGGCCCGGCGCGCTTCAGCCCGGGCCGAAGAGCCCTTCCAGGCCGCAAGGCGGCCAGCCGCTACCTCCAGCCAGTCAGCAGTCTGACTGGGGGTTTGTGGTGCCTGCATATCCGGCCATAGGGCGGCAATTGCCTGGGCGCCGACACATTGAAGCCGGCGCAGCATCCGGTGAGCCGGCCGAAGGCGGGCCTCGATGCTCAGGATCTGCTCGCCAAGAGTTCAGGGGGCGTCGGCGGCGATCTGTGCGCCGTCCACCCTCCACCCTATGTGATCCGCTTCGATGGCTTGGTTGGCAGCGACTGAGTGGCCAGGGAAGAAGTCTGCCAAGACAGCAGAATGAAGAACAAGATTAAAGACTAGAGGTCGACTCGACTAGCAGTCGGCAGCTTAGAAAAGGAAAATGAGGGGAAGCTCACTGTCGACGAGGTCTCCGATCTCATGGAAGCCGGAGACCTACATCGCCTCCTTGTCGGTCCAGGAGGAGCGCTCGGACGGGAATTCGGCAAGGAGGGCGGTCTCCTTGTCCTCCGCCTCCTTCTGGGCCTTCTTGAGCAGCTCCTTTTGCTCCGCTAGCAGTGTGGCCAGCCAGTCGCGCTCCTCCAACAGCTGGCCGCACTCCTCCTCCTTGACACGCATCGCAGTGTTGGCCTCGCTCAGCTGCTGCTGCAGGGTGGCGTTGGCCTCTGAAGAAGAAGAAGAAAAGGTGTCAGTCGTCAACTAGGAAGAAAGGTCGCCGGGGAGATCCGGCCCGACTGCTCAGCAGTCGGCCTGAATCTCAGGGACTACAGCCGTGGGTGCGCCAGCGCGACCCCGCGACGAAAGAAATCATCACCAAAAGTAGAATAGTCACCGGGGAGATCCGGCCCGACTGCTCAGCAGTCGGCCCAAATCTCGGCGACTACAACCCGCAGGTGCGCCAGCGCGCCCCTGCAGAGAAGGAAGAGGACTCACCCCGGCTGTCCGACAAGTCGGCGGTCCGCTTGGCCAGCTCCTCAATGTTGGCGTTGAAGGTGGTCACGTGAAGATTGTGGTAATCCTGCGACAAAATTCCAGACAAAGTGTTGGTACTTTGAACTCGCCGATTAGAGTTCCGAGCTGCCTACTCAGCAGCCGGCCTGAAACTCGGGGACTACGCCCAGTGGGTGCGCTAGCGCGCCCCCACAAAGAAGAACAAGAAACAGAAACAAAGAAGGAGGATGCTTACCTGGATGGCTGCTCGCGATGCCAGATACGCCTTGGTGCATTCCTTGATGGCATCGCCCTTGGCTCGGATCTTGGCATGGTCATCCAAAAGCACCCGGTTCAACGGGCCCATCCCACCTCCCCGCACCCACCCAGTGGGCACGACGGTCGTCGCCTCGGTGTCCGGGATCGTGGAGCTCGCGGCGCTGGTCTCCAGAGGGCACGGTGCCGAGGCCGCCTTCACGAGATGGCGGCACGTCGGTGTGCCGACCTCGAGAGCCAAGCCCGTCGCCACCACGTTTTCAGTTGGCGGCACCGGTGGGTCCGCCGGCTGCCCGCCTGGCGCGCTCTCAGACGGCGGCGGTGGCGGCACGATTACATCCGGCGTGGCGATGTCGTCGCCGTCCCTCTCCATGATCGGGTTCTCGTCGCCGACTTCCCCAGTCTGCGCCGTGAACTCCGGTGGTGGCGGCGCAGAGTTCAGAGGGATGACGAACACCGCCGACTGGCGGTGTGCGGCTTCTTCAGCATGCTTCTTCTCCGCGTCGGCGGCCTCGGCTTCTGCCAACTTCTTCAGGGCGGCGGCCTCCTCCTTGTCAGCCTCCGCCTTCTTCAGGCGGGCGGCTTCCCACTCCTCGCGCGCCTCCCGCGTGTTCCGCTCTGTCGCCTCTCGGAGGTCGGCGGCCGGATCAATCCGTCGGGTGGTGGAGGAGGTCTCCGCCGACTTCATGATGGAGCCGGTGGCCGACTTCTCAAGAGAGAGCGGGGCCCTAATGTCAAGAATGTAAAGCAAAGGAATTTCTGACGGAGTCAACAAAGAAAAAGTAAAGGCGCAAAGGAAGGTATCACTTACGCAGAGACCAGCTGCGGCATCTTCACCTCCTTGCGGAAGCGGTTGGCCTTTGCGGCCGCTTCGTCCCGCTTGGTCACCACGGCCGAGCCCTTGGGATTCTTCGGCCGGCTACCGAACAGGCTCGACCCGGCCCTGCGCTTCTTAGCGCCGACTTGGGCGTCCGGCGCGGCAGACGAGCTCACAGTCGGCTGGCCAGCTCCTGGCTGGTGGCGCGGGGCGACCTCCTCGTCATCGTCAGGCCAGTCCTCGAGACTGGCCCCGAGTCTCGGGCCACCCACTTCGCCACCTCATCGCTCGGCGTCATCCTCCAGGGCTGCCGCCCCCAAGTCATGGTCGTCAACATCGCTCTCCGCCCAGTCAGGGAGGAATTCAAGGTCCGGCCCCATGGTGCCGGCTGCTGGCTGGAGGGGGGGGGGGGTCTGACCAAAGTCGACTGGTCAGATCGGACAAGACGGACTCGACAACGAAGAAGTAGGAGAGTCAAAGAAAAAGAGAAAAAGAAATGACTCACCAGAGGCGGAGGGGTGGCACGTGAATACGGCTCCTTGCCGAACTGCCACTCTTCTTTGAGGTCACAGTTCGCAAGATAATTCACCATATAGGCTACCTCCTCATGAGGCATTTCCTCGGTGCACATCCGACTCGGGTCCCGATGCCCGCTCATCTAGCAAATCATGTGGGGGTGACCTTGGAGTGGAAGCACTCGATGCGCCATGAAGGCGGCCAGCAAATCAGGCCCGGTCAGGCCCTCCGACTGCGTCAGCACTCGGAGTCGCGCGACGGCGCCGGCTCCTGCGGGCGTCAGCGTCCTGGCCCGATGCGACCAGTTGGGCTGCCTCCCAGCGAGCAGGCCGGCTACGTAGGCCGGCAGATTGACCCAGTCGCCCTCCGCAGAGACGTTCTTCATGTAGAAGTACGACCACTGCCACATCTTCATCGACTTTATCAGCTTGATTGAGGGAAACGGGTTGTTGGCCCCCGACCTCCACATGGCGATGAACGCGTCACACTGAGCCGGCACGCCTGCGGCTTGGGTGCCGAGCTTGGAGTAGAAGAACCCCCCCTAGAGCTTGATGGTGGGGAGAACGCTGAGGAAGCCTTCGCACAAGGCGGCGAAGGCGGACAGCAGCACCGCCGTGTTGGGGGTGAGGTGGTGCGGCTGGAGACCGTAGAATTGAAGAAAAGAGCGGAAGAAGCTACTCGCCGGTAGGCCAAGGTCGCATAGGCAGTGCGAGCGGAAGACGACCCGCTCGTCCTCCTGCGGTGCCGGCGAGATTTCCCCCCTCCGCGTGAGACGGACCCGCACGAGGTCCTCGCCGGGCAGCCGACGCGTCCTGTGGAGGAAATCGACATGATCGTCGTGGACCTCCGAACCGTCCCAGGTGCCGGAGTGCGCCGTAGGGGGCGTGGCAGTGGAGGAAGAGCTCATTGTGAGCGGACCACCGCAACGCTCGATGTAGCTTGAGGCGCAACAGTGAGAGGAAAAAGAAGAAGAAGTATGAGGAGGCGGGGCGCGCGTGCTCCGCCGCTCCCCCTCCTCCCCTACTTATAGACTCATGGGCTGCGAAGCCGAGGGGGAGGTTGTGGGATCTACTGCGCCCACTACCCCACGCCCCCACGTTTATCGCACAAAGTTACTACGTGCAGTAACTCCGCGGGAACCTCAACTGACCACCCCGGCCACAGCGGATCTGCTCGCGCGCCGAGGCGTGGTAGTGGCGGGCCCCGCCTGTACGCATGTCCCGTCGCGCATGTGGGTGGGCAGACTGGCCCGGCCGCTTGTTGCCACGTGACGAGCCCGAAACAGGCGGCGGCCTGGAAGCTTAGCTGGTACGCCACTGGGATCCCGCCCAGGCGTTCGAAAGTTTTGGACAGGTCAAATTGGGCGAGTCCGACTCCTACCAGTCGGCCCGGCAGAAGTCGAACGAGGTTTCACCTCAAGCACTCGGAGAAAGAAACTGCTGAGGCTCCTCGGCTGATCGTCCGCGGCGCCTCATCAGCTTCGGGGACTACTGTTAGAGTAATGGGCCACGGGTAGGCTGACCCGAGGCCCCGAACCTTTCAAGACATCGGGGCTGACTGCGCCCCTCAAGACGCCAGGATGAAGAGCCGCCTTCTCGAGGCCGGCTGAAGGAACAGTCGACTACCCGCATGCGGCCGAGTCCTAGAGGTGAGGTCAAGACCGGCCGACTCCCGCCTGGCAGCTTCCAGAGAAGCCGGCCACGGGGAGTTGGCCCACGGCACCAACAAAGCCCATGCCCTCATCATGGGTGATGGGACAGGGAGTGGCAACAGTGAAGCCCACTCCCTCCCCTTTCCAGGGGATCGCTAGGCCATAGTGCTCCGTACCAATGGAGATCTTCGTCTGGCATGGCACTGTTGCTATGCCATCCCTGACATCAGCAACAGTGGGCGGAGTCCTGCACCCATGACGGCCTATCAGTATGGTCCACAGATGACGGGCCCTACCGGTCAGCGAGAGTCCAGAAGACGGCAAGAGCGCCTCCAGTCGGACCCGTAGGGAGCCGGCCCCCGGGAGTCGGCCAGCCCCTCCCATGGGTCCCCCGTGCCATTAACCAGATGAGACAGAGAGTGGCTACAGTGATCACCCGCCAGGCGGCGGGGCTGTAGCCACGACCCCATGACCAAGCCTGCGTCATTAGAAGCACGACTATAGTAATTAGCAGCCAGAAAGACCCGCAAGTGGCGGGTACGGCCTGTCGGCTCTGTACCGGACCAGTCGGCGGGCCCCAGCAGTCGGCAGAAAGGCCGGTAGGCGAAGAGACTGACAGATGGGCCATGTGCCCAGTCGATTTACCATTTTACCCCTGGGGGGTAGGCCTATATGAACCTCCCAGGGCACCCATGCAAGGGGTTCGACCAGTTAGAACTAGACCAGATCATAGAGGGAGGAGAGAGCTAGCCCTGCCTTCTCCTACCTCCAGCATATAGCTCGAGGAGCGCCCTTGTACTCACTTTGCCTTAGTGATCATGCGGAGACCCCGCAGAGCAGGACTAGGGGTGTTATCTCCTAGGAGAGCCCCGAACCTAGGTAAAGTACGCCGACGTTCATGTCTACGCCTCATCCCGCTTCCGGGCACCAGCGACGTTCTACTCGCTCCCACCATGATAAGCCATCCATTGACATATGTCGCACCCAATCCCCGACAACGGTCGCGAAAATCGTGGAGAGCCAAATAATGGTTATCTAGCTACACAGACACCTCGATTCTCAGGAAGCATTAAAGATAAAAGATCTATTGGGAGATGATGTCATGAAAGTTCTTTTGCATTTTCGAGAGATGACGTCACGGCGGGTTCAACGAAGATAAGAAGTTGGATTTTTGTCTAAGTATTGAAGATTGACAAAGAATGAAATTCAAAGTCAACCTAGGGCCTAATGTTGGGGATACTACTATCAGTCATGACCCGCCCAGGAGGGGTCAGTCAGCCCCAATGGCGGGTTATGCAAGAAGCCCAGTAAACATTCAAGATGATAGTTTATTAAACCTTATAGAAGGCCCAAGGGCCTGGAGGTGGCTTAAGGCCCGATATTGTAAACCGCCGTATGTAAGGAAAGACTTGTAAAGAAAGGCATGTAAAGGAAGTCACCAATCCGGACACGATTATGAGCCGACCGGGACTCTGTAGGCCACCAGGCGTCAACCCATGTATATAAGGGGATGACCCGATGGCGGCTTAGGGCAAGAAACAACAAATCGATAACCAAGCCGGCGAGTTGAGCCTCTTGGTGATCGAAACCCCAGCAATACCAATCCCAACTAGACGTAGGCTTTTTACCTTCATCGTAAGGGGCTGAATTAGTATAAAACCCTCTCGTGTCCTTTGACCCGATTAACCCCTTTAAGCTTCCTAGTGCGATGGCCCTACGACTAAGTCCTTGCTCTAGGACATCTGCCGTGACAATTCCACAACACATACGCAAAAGAGAGCGAGAAGAGAAGCAACACACGGTCGTGAACTAGAAGTGATCAAGAAGTGATCATGAAGCTACTTACGTTCAAGCATAACACAAGACCGTGTTCTCTTCCCGGACTCCGCCGAAAAGAGACCATCACGGCTACACACGCGGTTGATGCATTTTAATTAAGTTAAGTGTCAAGTTCTCTACAACCAGACATTAACAAATTCCTATCTTCCCATAGCCGCGGGCACGGCTTTCGAAAGTTCAAAACCCTGTAGGGGTGTCCCAACTTAGCCCATCACAAGCTCTCACAGTCAACGAAGGATATCCTTCTCCCAGGAAGACCCGATCAGACTCGGAATCCAGGTTACAAGACATTTTGACAATGGTAAAACAGAACCAGCAAAGCCGCCCGACGTGCCGACAAATCCCGATAGGAGTCACACGTATCTCGTTCTCAGGGCACACCGGATCAGACATCCTACGAGTAAAACCAAACCTCAAGTTGCCCGAGGTGGCCCCGCAGTCTACTCGGTTCGGACCAACACTCAAAGGAGCACTGGCCCGGGGGGGTTAAAATAAAGATGACCCTTGAGTCTGCAGAACCCAAGGGAAGGTATATGGTGGTAGGTAGGCAAATTGTAAAACCAAGGTTGGGCCTTGCTGGAGGATTTTTATTCAAGGCGAACTGTCAAGGGGTTCCCATAACACCCAACTGCGTAAGGAATGCAAAATCAAGGAACATAACACCGGTATGACGGAAACTAGGGCGGCAAGAGTGGAACAAAACACCAGGCATAAGGCCAAGCCTTCCACCCTTTACCAAGTATATAGATGCATTAAAGTAATCAAGATATAGCAATGATATCCCTACAAAAATCCAGGTTCCTACAAGGAACAAACTTCATCTTCACCTGCAACTAACAACACTATAAGAGGGGCTGAGCAAAGCGGTAACATAGCCAAAAAACGGTTTGCTAGAACAAGGTGGGTTAGCGGCTTGACATAGAAATATGGGAGGCGTAATATAGCAAGTGGTAGGTAACGTGGCATAGCAATAGAGCGAGCAACTAGCAACCAAAGATAGAAGTGATTTCGAGGGTATGGTCATCTTGCCTGCAAAGTTCTCAGAGTTGACGAAAGCTTGATCCTCGTTAGCGTACTTGATAGGTTCCTCGATCACGTACTGGTCTCCTGGCTCTACCCAATACAAGAACACAAGCAAAGGAACCAACAATCAATTATGGTTCAATGCGCAAGCAACATGATGCAAGACATGGCATGATATGCGAGATGTGATATGCAATGCATATGCGTGCTTCGGAAGGGAAAGATTGAACCAGGCCTCAACTTGGCAAACCAAGTGTGCCCCTGGAAATATGAGATGATTTCGGTCAAAATCGATATAAATATCACCGGAAACGGAGGCACGGTTTGCAAATGGGAAGCGAAACAAGAAAGGCACAATTTTGCGATTAACAGCACGATGCCATCTAGAATGCAATAAGAAACTAAGCTACTGCGCTCCAACATAGAAACAAAGTATATGGAAGTGTTCTACTCAAGATGCTTGACAAAACATGAACACTGAGCTACGGCTAAATCACACAAGGGCGGGTTCAAACAAGCATGGCAAAAGTGCAAAAGATATCAGCATCACAGACTTAGTGAAAATATCAACATGCCAAGAATTAACATAAGGAAGACATGTTTAGACCAAGATAACAACATGCTACAGGAATAGGTCATAGGAAACAAGGGCATGGAATGAATCTACTCAAAGCATAGAACAAAAGTACCTTACTGACCATGAGCCAAAAGGGCACAGAAAATATGATGGCACCCATGTAAACATAGCAAGTTTCGTTAACAGATTCAGACTTAGCAGAAAACTGAGCATGGCATAAACAGAATTATGAAGGCATATTTGCGAGCTCGATTCACTCATCATAAGGCATTGCATGAAACGATAAGCATACTACCAGCAAGAATACATGTTCATGAAGCTAACCATGGCAAGAAAAAACTCATAGCATGCATGGATCAACTACAACAACCTTGGCAAAATTGATTAACATGTAAACAATCTGCCTGGAACATTTTATAGCAAACGTAGAGCAAGATTAAGACATGCTAGGGCACTCCATAATTGCCAACAGGGGCATGGATGGATAGAGCATAGCCATTTGTCCAAAACATCCTTACTGAAGCAACTCAAAAGAATCATGGATCTCACTGTAGCAACATGAATACATGGCATAAAAATAATAGCAGGGAAATGACTTAGTAGAATCCTAAGTCCCTGAAATCAGCAATATCATGAGAGCTACTTTGCATGCTTGTGCTAGTCACCACATTGATCACAAAAATATATGGCATACACCCCTGTAAAGATGGCATGGCATAGCCCAAAACACATGTAGAGCTCTTGCCCATATGCAGCACACAATAAATGTAGCAAAAATGACAAATCCTCATAATCTGCTAAGAATCAGCACCTAACAATTTATAGCACTCTTGCATCAACTATTTGGGCATCAAAATGGACTCAAGCAAGCATGTCACAATGGAACAAAATGAAGAGCACATCATGATGAACATATATCACACGCACGAAACAGAGTAGTATGCAACAATTTATGGCATGATGAACATGGGCTTAAATCACGAGGATCTGAGGACTTAGTGGAAAATTACCCTCCGAAAAGTCAACGGGATGAGGATATCCGGGACGGCGCAGTACAAGACGGGGATGAGGGCGTTTGGATCGGGGGAGTGGTAGATCTCGTCCCACTCCCCAGATCCGGCGACGAGGTGGCAGCTCCGGTGATGGCCGGCGGCTCGACGAGGAGGATGCGGCGGGGCCGAGCGGGGCGCGGTGGAGGAGGAGCCGGCGG
>NC_057800.1:487783046-487798047 GCF_018294505.1 Triticum aestivum
ATTGATCATGCCATATGCGGACACACGCACCATCCCCGATTCGCCATATTAAGCCTTTCTTATGAAGCTCAAGATCGTGAACAATGGATTGCCACGTCTAAGAGGAGTTACCCGTGAAGACCGTGTTTTTCTTGCGTGAAGCACATGTGTGAAAAGCATAACTATGCTTCACAGTGACGCGCAATTGTGCTTTCAAAAGATGAAAAGGCACAAGTGAAAAGCGCAGTTGTGCTTCACAATGAAGCACGTTAGTTATACTTCTCAAAAAGTAAAAAGTACAGTTGTGCTTCAAGGTGAAGCACAATTATACTTCTTGGAAAGTGAAAAACTCCGTTTTGCACCACGTGAAAGCACAATTCTGGTTCAGTGCAAAAAAATATGCTTCTAAAAAATTATATGAAGCATGGTTGTCCTTTCTGGAGGCACGGTTCAAGAAGTAAAATGTTCTAAAAAATGAATTACAAGAAAAAAGACAAAACTTTCAGATTGCAACAAGTGTAGTGCGTAACTTTTCACTACCATAGAAAGTTTCGGTAGCCTTTGCGAAAGGTACCCCATAACGAAAGTGCCTTTCTACAAACATTTTTAGAGCATCAATTTTGTTTTTTTACCACGCCTTCCACTAATGTGATTTTGCGATGAAATTTTGCATGCACAACAAACATTTGTGAAAGTATGCCACAAAGAAAATTCAGTTTTTTCTGAAAGTTTTTTGAATTTTTTTGATTTTACTGCTCACACCAGGAGCATTTGCTCTAGAAACTCCACGTCCACCGCATAACTAATAATTTCGTATATAGCAGCCAACCCCCATGTTATGGTCTATTGGGAGAGCCCATGTGAATGTCCGTTGCGGGGGGGACGATGCACGTCGCTCGTAACTGCAAATAAATGGCCGCGATCAATGCAAAATACTTAGAAAAAGGTAATTTCTTCTATCAAGTTCTCGTAAATCTACAACCAATTAGCTAACAAATTTACTTATAATCAATTTAAATAATAAAAAGGTAAAATGCATTTCTCGTCAGAAATATTCGCACATATAAAAAAATTAAAAATCCAAGTATAAAAAATATTACATAGTCTTTTATCACTTTATAAGAATATTTATGTATTTTAGAAAGTGTTCACGTATTCTCAATATGTGTTCTATACATAAGAAAAAATGTTCATGTGATTTTAACAAATGTTTGTGTTCTAAATCAATGTTTGCGTTTACATTTCTTATAGAAGAGGGAAATGCAATTAACAGGAAAAAAATAAATAGAAAAAGAAATGGAACATAAACAGAGAAAAACAAGGAGAGACGTGAACTGGATATAAAACACAAATCCCCTAAAACCGCCACAAAAGAAAAGAGAAAAAACTCGCACAGACAAAATCCACCAGGAAAGCGCTTCCAAGCTACTAGGCCAACCCAGGCCCCAGTGCACTAGGCTTCATGTTTTTTCTTCCATTTTTTGTATTCATTTTTTTGCATGAACCGGGTTTTCCGGGAGGTTTTTTGTTTTTTTTTTAATTTCCTATTTTTCAGTTTTTTGTAAAAAGAGTTCGTAGAACCCTACTAACATGAGATAAAAAGTTCATCGATAAGACAAATCCAATGGTAAAAACGGTTTAGAATTTGAATGCACAATTGAAGAGATAAATGCTTTGAAGAAGTGAATCTACAAAAAAAGAGGGGAAATAATCAGGTTGCGACAAGTAACCCCACTTGTTAGCGTCTGAGAAGCTTGGAGTAACCTTTGCAAGGAGTGCCCCTTAACAATTGATTTCGCCCAGTTTGACACTTAACGCGTCGGGTGCGACTATACCCCACCCAGAGCAAGACCATACGAGCTCTTGCCAGAAACGCCTGAACCAATGGGCCAGCCCCGTGTGTGGGCCTCAAGAACTCCTTTTTTCTTGCTTTTTTACATTGTTTTTTTACTTTTGTTTATATTCCTTAAATATTTTAAGCATATAGATTACAAACAAATGAACATAATTATTTTTTCGAGTGTTAATCATGCACTTAGAAAATCTCAAACATGTATAACAAAAATCTTCCTGATGTATACCAAAAAACGTACAAGGTGCACGGAAAAAGTTGACATCTAAAAATATGTTTTGGAAAATGTTAATTATATATATGAAAAATATTAAACATGTATATAAAATGTAATATGTATATAAAAATATATAATTTGTTTTAAGAAGATAGAAATCAAAACACATATTCTTTTAAAATGTTAATCATGTATATGAAAACGTAAAATGTGTATAACAAAATGTTCAAGGTGTATGAAAAAAAACTAGACATCAAAAAATATGTTTTAAAAAATGTTAATAATATCTTGGAAAAAAGTTAGATGTGTATAAATTTCTTATGTATGTATGTAAAAAATGTACAAATCATATGAAAAAGATATTCATCAAAACATGCATTTTAAAAATATGTTAACCATCTATTAAGAGAATATGTATAAAAAATTTATGTACCAAAAGCATACAATGTGTATGAAAAATATAAGCATCAAATAATGTATTTTAGAAAAATAATAATCATGTATTTAGCAATGTTTAACATGTATGAAAACATTTTCTTGATGTATACAAAAACTGTACAAGGTGTATGCAACATGGTACACATCAAAAAAATTGTTTTGAAAATGTTAATCATATATTGAAATAGATGTAAACATATAAAAACATGTTTTTATGCATATAAAAAATCTACAATCTTTATGAAAAGTATATGTCGCTCAAACGGATGTATCTAGCACTCAAATACATATAGATACATCGTTTGAGCGATGAGTATTTCCGGAAGGATGTTGTAGACATCAAAACATGTCTTTTTTTAAAACTGTAATCATGTATTAAAAAAATGTTAAACGGGTATAAAAAATGTTCATAATGTATACAAAATTTGCAGACTTGTGTTGGAAAAAACCCTACGAACCAAAAAAATAGTATTAAAAACCAAGAAATAGGAAAACCCAAAAAACAAAAATAACCCGAAGAATAGCAAATAAAAACAAAAAGGATTGAAGAAAAGAAAGAAACTAAAGTATACGAAAGAAAAAGAAGATAAATCAAAGAAAACCAATGAAGAAATAGAAAAAAAATGAAAGGAAATCGAAGCGACCCAGCGAAACAACCACGGGCGAGTGAAGGAATGGGCTGGCCTAGTACTGTGGCGCGCAGGGAAATCATGTAGCAAGAGCTACTTCCACCTCGCGTAGAGCATGATATTGCTCCCATGTAATGTGTCGCTAAGCGTCAAGATGGTGAGTGCTCCTAATCGACGCCATCAGCGGCGATTAGTTGACTTGGCACTCGCTATGATTTCAACTGGGCTGCCTTCCAGAAGCCCACTTGGACACAACAATCAACAACACTCACTACGATTCCGACTTGCAAGTTCGCTAGGAATCCATTTCTTTCTCTCACTCATTCAAATTTCTTTAGTTTATTGTTTCGTTCGGTAAACTATTTCGTTCACAGTCGACTATTTCATTCAGGTGAGTTCGGGAACAAATTTTTGAATTGGTGAGCTTTATTTTAGTATTGTCGACATTATTTGAATTGTAAAAAGGTTCATGAATTTGAATTTCTTTGTGGATTTCGAATAAGTGCAGGGATTTGAGAAAAGTTCACAAGTTCAAAATAAATTCATGGTACTTGAAAATAATTCACGAACTCGGAAATGTTCATGAGTTAAAAAAAGAGTGTATGGATTTGAAAATAGTTCGTGAACATGAAAAAGTTGACGACTTCCAAAAAGTTTGCGAGATTTGAAATAAGTTCTTGGATTTGAAAAAGTTCACGAGTTCAAAAAATATTCATGGGGTCTTATAAACATTTGCGAACTGAAAAAGTCCATGACTTCAGAAGAAATCATGTGTGTATGTAAAAATCTACAAAGCATATGAAAAAGATATACATCAGAACATGCATTTTAAAAATATGTTAACCATCTATTAAGAGAATATGTATAAAAAATTTATGTATCATAAGCATACAATGCGTATGAAAAATATAAGCATCAAATAATGTATTTTAGAAAAATAATAATCATGTATTTAGCAATGTTAAACATGTATAAATTTTTTTTCTTGATGTATACAAAAACTGTACAAGGTGTATGCAACATGGTACACGTCAAAAAATTTGTTTTGAAAATGTTAATCATATATTGAAATATCTGTAAACATATAAAAAACATGTTTGTATGCATACAAAAAATCTACAATGTTTATGAAAAGTATATGTCGCTCAAACAGATGTATCTAGCACTCAAACATGTTCAGATACATCGTTCGAGCGACGAGTATTTCCGGAAGGATGTTGTAGACATCAAAACATGTATTCTTTTAAAACTGTAATCATGTATTAAAAAAATGTTAAACGGGTATAAGAAATGTTCATAATGTATACAAAATTTGCAGACTTGTGTTGGAAAAAACCCTACGAACCAAAAAATAAATAAAATAAAACAGTATTAAAAACCAAGAAATAAGAAACCCAAAAAACAAAAATAACCCGAAGTATAGAGAATAAAAACAAAAAGGGTTGAAGAAAAGAAAGAAACTAAAGTATACCAAAGAAAAAGAAGATAAATCAAAGAAAACCAATGAAGAAATAGAGAAAAATGAAAGGAAATCGAAGCGACCTAGCGAAACAACCACGGGCGAGTGAACGAATGGGCTGGCCTAGTACTGTGGCGCGCAGGGAAATCATGTAGCAAGAGCTCCTTCCACTTCGCGTAGAGCATGATATTGCTCCCACATAATGTGTCGCTAAGCATCAAGATGGGGAGTGCTCCTAATCGACGCCATCAGCGGCCATTAGTTGACTTGGCACTCGCTACGATTCCAAGTGGGCTGCCTTCCAGAAGCCCACTCAGACACACCAGTCAACAGCACTCACTACGATTCCGACTTGCAAGTTCGCTAGGAGTCCATTTCTTTCTCTCACTCATTCAAATTTCTTCAGTTTATTGTTTCGTTCGGTAAACTATTTCGTTCACAGTTTCTTTAGTTGACTATTTCATTCAGGTGAGTTCGCGAGCAAATATTTGAATTGGTGAGCTTTCTTTTAGTATTGTTGACATTATTTGAATTGTAAAAAGGTTCATGAATTTGAATTTCTTTGTGGATTTCGAAAAAGTGCAGGGATTTGAGAAAAGTTCACAAGTTCAAAATAAATTCATGGTACTTGAAAATAATTCACAAACTCGAAAATGTTCAGGAGCTAAAAAAAAGAGTGTGAGGATTTGAAAATAGTTCGTGAACATGAAAAAGTTGATGACTTCCAAAAAGTTTGTGAGTTTCAAATAAGTTCTTGGATTTGAAAAAGTTCACGAGTTCAAAAAATATTTATGGGATCTTATAAACATTTGCGAACTGAAAAAGTTCATGACTTCAGAAGAAATCGTGGGATTTAAAAAACTTCATCTACTAACAAATGCTCATGAGTTCAAAAAGGTTTGTGTATTCAAAAAAGTTCAGAGTTCAAAAATAATTCGAGAGATTTAAAAAATGCTATGAAATTTGTAAAAAAACGTGTATTTGAAAAACTTCATCCATTTTGACAAAAGTTCACAAATTTGTAAGAACTTCACGGTTTTGAAAAAAAAGTTGACAAGCTTGAAAATATTTTATGAATTTGAAATTTTCACGAAATTGAATAAGGTTTCTGAAATTTTAAAATGATCACAAAATTTGGAAAAAGCTTATTAAGATTGAAGAAAAGTTCATGAATTAGAAAAAAAATTCATGAGCTAAAACGCTTGAATTTGAAAAGAATTTGAAATTTTGGAAAAGTTCAGTAAGATTGAAAAAAGGTTCGTGTATTTGAAAAAAAAAACTCATGAGCTAATACACACAAATTTGAACAAAAGTTCACATATTCAAAAAAGTTCATGGATTTAAAAAAGTTCATCAACTGGAAATTTTCACTAGTTTGCAAGTTTACTTCACAAATATGAAAAGCTCATGAAATTTGAAAAATTTCAAGAATTTGGAAAACTATGTTTAAGAAGAATAC
The DNA here is from genome assembly GCF_018294505.1 of Triticum aestivum. Taxonomy (NCBI): domain Eukaryota; kingdom Viridiplantae; phylum Streptophyta; class Magnoliopsida; order Poales; family Poaceae; genus Triticum; species Triticum aestivum. Next base: position 487,789,080 of record NC_057800.1, read on the forward strand.
AAATAAAAATGAAAAGGAAAAGGAAAAACTGAAAAGAAAAAAACAGCCAAACAAACACATAAAACCAGCTGGAAAAACCGGACTGGAAGCTACTAGAAGCTTCCCAGAATCAGAAAAGCAAAAACCAACCCGGGAGCCAGCTTCCCCAGTCGAGCTTCCGTTCACGAGTAACTCTTTCTATTTCTATTGGCCGGCCCACATATAAGCGCCCATTACCACTATTACTACTAGTTGACTGCCCGTGCGTTGCCACGGGACACCATACCCTACCAACAAGACAAATGTTGCTCCTTCTTCAACCTGTTTTATCTCAAACCAATCCTTTGCTCTAGCTTCAGTGTCATCACTCTACTTCACTCCAGAAAACTCCAATATGGCATGATATGTTAGCGTGTACGATGTGTGTCATTTGCTTTTTGTACGGATAGCTAATGCTCATGTCTTGGTGTATGTTTCTATGAAAGTTCATATTTTTGATTAACCAGACCATTCAAACGACAGGTTCATGTATTTTCCAAACCTGAATTTATTGTGGTAACTCACTCATCAAAGGGAGTGAAGCAAAAGAATACTGAGTTGGGAAGATGAAAACTAAAAGATGGACAAAGTCGTTGTAAAATCTAATAATAATATAAGAACTGAACATAACTTGGTCGATATATGCTTGCCCACTAAACATAATTTGAACCATAAAGAGACATGTAAAAAATAAACTAAGTGCATATTAGTTGCTAGATTGTTTATATACAACCTAGATTGAAGTTTTCCGGCCCTGTATTGCAAAATGTCTTTCCCTTCAGAATTTAAATTCGTTCACAAAGTTCTATGTCTTGCTCCCACTCAACTCCCTTCCTAGCAATCACCATGTCCATTTCCCCACACCTAAGTGCCACCTGAAATACAAGAAGATAAAGTATGATGACGATCTGTCTCATGCTTGGCTACTTCTCTGTCTCATCCTCATCTGTGCGCTTGCAATAGCTTCCTTTTTATGTATGCATTTCTTCCTAGTCTAGTGAATAGTTGCGAGCTCTTGCTGTTTCCTGCAAGAAATGCTTACATGTGAAGGGTACGCCTTAAATCAAGGAGGACATGTGACAATCGCAACATCCCTGCAACCCACACTCATTAATGTGAATAGTTGTGCAATTGAATTTGTTCTGGGCTTCACATCAACCAATGTCTCGGCAGGGGTGAAGGGAATGGGAAAAGTTTAATGTAAACGAAACACAACTCAGAATGAAAAAGCAACAACCACCCCATGAATCTAGCTTTGAATTCACCTTATTAGCGCTATCACTTTGCCATTTCTGTTTATGGGGCTCAAGAAGTTTTAAGACCAGGGATACTCCGCTCAAGAACATCTCAAGTATATGTATATACAAGAACTACATCATGCTATATTATTGTTCCCTAAAAAGAATAAGGAATAAAGTAGTAGAAAACTAAGCTTAGATTCATGGCTCCAACTTTATCCATAACATCTCAAGTATACGTATATACAAGAACTACATGCCATCATATGTGGTAGTATATAGAAAAATGACCTTCAGTCTCAAGTAGTATGGGCTAGCAACTCTGTCTTTCCCTCTCTCTAATTCTAAAGATGAACAACAAAGTAACAAAAGGCATGTGATTACTCTGTCTCCTCATCTTTACATAGTTCAGAATCCATACATACGATGTATTGTTATCCATTGTGCTCAGCTAGCTACAGAATGTACATTCTCCTCAGCCCCTATTACTCATTTTATTTCTGATGATAAGGCACATATATAGCCTTGTGGATAGAAACATAGGGACACCAGCATGCAACATAGTCATTGTTCTAAAAAATTATGTATGCATGCACACAAAGTCTGTGCAATAAACAAAACTGAGACTCAGTAGGTACTTGAGTATATATACTTAATCATGTATAGATCCGGTTACACTACAATTCCTATGTTTAGTGCCTCTTGTAGTACAAAACGTACTAAAAAATAGAAAATAATACCTCATTAAGGTGCAACATTTTCATCATTACTTCATGGAGAATGAATTAATGCATACTCCAGTTTACTGAACTGAAAGTGCATGCTGATAAATAAAAATCTACTTGTTTCAAAACACAATATAAATTGACTACTGCAAGTAAAGTAGCTAGTAGTAAAAAAATCTTAAGTCAAACAAAAAGGTCATATGGTCCCTTAGCAGTTCATATATGATTAAAACTGTAAGAATATTAAATCAAGGCATTGTAATCATGGAGATTATATAGTTCTGCGACAATTCATTTATGATCAAAACTATCTGACAAAATTCAAAGAGATTGGTTCACACCAACAAAAGTTAGTCAAAATAATAGTTGGTGGTGCACTGGTATGGACCTTAAATATGAATATGAATATCAAGGAAAAGATGTGCTAAAAAATCTTAACTAAACATAGAAAACAATACCTAATTAAGGTGCAACATTTTTGTCATTCTTCATGGAGAATGAATTGCTGAACTGCAAGTGCATGCTCATAAATATAAATCTACTTGTTTCAGAAAATAAATATAAATCGACTACTTGAAGTAAAATAGCTAGTAAACAAACATAGCAGTAAAACAGAAAGGTGGTATGGTTCCTTAGCAGTTCATATATGATTAAAACTGTAAGAATATTAAATGGAGGTATTTTTTTTTGAAACCATGCAAGAGAAGTGCATTTGATCATTATAGAAGAAATAATAGTATCTAATCTCAGAGTACAAAGCTCAAAAGAAAAGAACGACCTCATCACAACCTACATAGGAAAAGAAGGTAATTGCCGAAACACAAACTGTAAACCTTGTCGGACAGAGAGATACAAAGCACAAAGCATCAGCCTTGAACCATTCAAACATCAAGTTGTTACGTTCTTGCTGAAAGGAGCTTGCGACCAAGATAGCAGCGAAGGAAAACTTATTCCTCTTGCCTGAAGCGACCCCATACTTGGTAAAAGGTCCACCGTTCGACAAGGAACTGTCGACCTTGAAAATAAATGCTTGACACTCCCAGAACATGTTCTGAAAAATGGGATAAGCTGAGAAGAACAGAGCAGTTATGTTAAACAAACAAGTGTGCAAGAAATTTGGCCCCTACCTTACACCAGTTGTGCGCACCACACTTAATTTGTTCGACGTGCGATCCAAACGGGAGGATTTTCCTTCAAAACTCTGTTGTATCGCTCCTTCCAAATCATCCAAACGACCAAGACAATGACAATGTTTATCATCTTCATCTAATCGTCGAGATTACATAGTTCCACGGCAGTTCATTTATGATCAAAGCAATATCACCTATCGTAGGAGTATTTTCAGCAACAACTATGATGTACTACTACTCCTAGTTTCAGTAAACAAATAAGATAGATGCAGCACTAACATGATGTGGGATACTAAGCAAAAGCAAAATATTTGTCAGCGAGAAATATGAAGTTAACTCTGATGTGCTGCTATATCCATCCGTGTGACCTCGTCGTTCTCCACCCCATCCGCCCTGCTCTCCTCCGATTGCTGCCCCTGCGCCTATTCATCACAACAAGAAGACTATTCCACATACAGAATGGCGTAACAAACACAACAAGACTATCAGATTTCAGTTACAGATCAAGCAAAACTCTCACGATGTTTAGGAAATGACAGATTTACTTTCTTTTTGCAGGAAGTGTCAAAAAATGTCAAACTTATAGAGAAGTATTAGAAGTCCATGCTCGTACCTCTTCTTTACCCTGGAACTATTATCCCATCTCCATTAGAAGTTGCTGGAAGAATCTGACCAAAAATAATAGTGCATGTCATAACCAATAAATCAAGATCCAGCACAAGTTTTGTATTAGGAATCAGACCAAGAAGAGAACCGTATAAAATTTGAGAGAATATGCATCTGTACTATTAGTGCAGATCATAATTAAGAAATCAAGCTGGAGTTTTTTACTGGAATTCTCTATTAGGAATCAGACCGAGAAGAGAACCGTACAAAATTGTCACACCTACGCCCGTGTCAGCGGGAATAAGTCGCCTGGCTCAGAATATCCATGCGAGAGAGCTTTGTGAGCTGGCTAGTGTGTCCTGGGAACCTCACCCCTCGTTCTCTGAACTCTCTGAACTCTCTCTCCCTCGTTCTCTGAACCTCACCCCCTGCTTCCTCCTCGTATCTCCAATTCCTCATTCGCAAGCTCTCATGTATGGCTGTATCTTGGTGATGATGAAATAGACGATTTGGGATATTACAAAAAGTTAAGAGAGGAGAAGGAAGAGAAACTTATGGGTGGTTGTACGTCTTCTATCCCAAATTCCCGATCAGGCCAAAGCAGGCGGCGCTGTGGACTGAGTCGCGGAAGGTCTCAACGGAAAGCGGGAAACCCCCAGCCGGTCATATCGACTCTCGAGGTCGTTGTTGAGCAACAACAGGGTGGAGACATTGTGGTGCTCCATGCGCAGTCTCCGGATGAACTCGTCGAACACCTCTGTCGCTGGCCAACGACGGATGAGCCGGGTCGCCGCGTTCCTGGCGAAGATAAGAAGAGGCGGAGTGGGGATTGGGGAGCTTACCTGTGTTGGAGGTGACCTTGCAGAGGAGTCACATAAGACAACCACGCAGAGGGGCTTCGCCGACGGGAACATGGACATCACACCGACCGGTCACCCGTTCGTCGCCCGGGATCTTGGGCTATGGTTAACCTTGACCTCCCGAACTGCTGTGCAACCTCCGGTATAACCTCATCAACAGAGAATGGGCCCGCTTCCCATCTCCCGACGGCTTGACAAAGATGAAGTGCGGCGGAGCGACGACATAGCGTAGGGTGGTGCGGTTGGATAGGGCGGTACGCCACCTAGATCGTTGGTGGGGGGACGGAAGCACGCGGGTGGTCGCGGGACGACGTGCGTACGTGGGCTGGTTTTTTCTTTTCTTTCCTGCGAGGAGATCCTTTTTTCACGTATAGGAGTGGAGGGGGATCGAAAGAGGCGATGGAGGGAAAGAGGTTGAACCATCACGACGTTGGATTCTTCTTTAATAATAGAGATATATTTAAATTAGAACGAACTCGCTGATGTTTGCGTTAAATTTGAACCGTGTTTGTGTCGTATTTGACTTTTTCAAAAAAATGTGGGCGCCGCGACTGGAGGGCATCACGCCCCCAATGCGTGGTTTAGCGCCGGTGCACCCCCAGGGGGCGATTTTTAGCCCCTCCTGGGGGGCCAACGGCTGGAGATGCTCTTAGAGGGTGGAACTTGATTCCAAGTTGATGCATTAGTTGGCGCTGCGACGCAGATTTCTACCAACAATAAAAGATCCAAAGAAATGAAAGCATCTTCAGAAATCATAGATATCTACAGTTTGTGCAAAATAAAATCCTAGAAAGAGAAGCTTGAATCACAGTACCTTAGCCTTGGCGAGATCCAAATGCACATAAATGTAGTAAAGAAAGTGATGTGTAATATCATTGTAGTTGTTTACAAGCCTGACAAGAATTCATATAAAGTAAGATTACAATGTAGCTAACCAATGTCAAATGGGTCATAGGTCAGACCACCATTGACAATATCATAGTCACCATCCTTTGTATATAAACAAAAAAAGACGAAGATGTCAAGTTTATATTGCATAGAAAACGGACGCGAATTTTTGGGACATGGTGCTGCGCGAGGATGTAATCTAAGCAGTCCATGCATGCTATGTGATTAGCACTTTATATAGCGACTAAATGAATACGCCAACGCTATGCTAGGTTAATTCAGCAAATACATGTATATGGGCTGGTGGTTGGGCATCTTAAATAAAGCCGATACATACTTGAGAGATCAATGTGAGGTGTTGCGCCAGTGGTTTCCCTATACACCTTGAATGTTGGTAATTAAACCGTGTGGGGTTAACACTCATTTTTTCTTCTTTGGTCAACCGTAGTTCATAGTAGGTCTTTTTTTAAGTTCTTCATAGTACTTGTTGGGATTGTAATAATGCCTCCCCTAGTGGAGATGGTAGGGTTCGGCATATATGTGATGTTTTCATTTTTTAAACGTCATATACATGATGTTAGGGGCCTAAGACAATTTAGTTACTAGTCTTATTGAGGAGGAGATATAACCTTACTTGAAATAGAAAATGTTAACACAAACATCTATATATGCCAAGCTTTAAAAATTGGATTGCAAGAAACTAGTATTACATTTAGGGGCAGCTGGGTTGTGGTCTTCATTACTATACTAAAGGTACTTGATAATTATGCAAATAATACTAGCAAATTAGCATGAACGTGAGTAAATCTGCTAGGGTGGGTTGTGATAATGAGCCATTATCAACATCATTATGGTGGGATCAATGGCAAACGGGATGTAGGCCAGACATCATCATTGCTGCCGAAAGGCCAGCATACGTCTAGTCACTGGCATATTAATTTGGATTATTTTCACAACTACCACTCCTGTCCATCTCCTATGCTCCCACACATTTAGGTGCTCCCATGATACAATTTTTCAAAAAACATATTTAGCTGTTTCAAAAAATTCTAAAAATAATTATGAGTGTTCATAAGACATAAGTTGACAACTTGTAAAAAGTTCAACTCAAAAATTCAAAATACACATAGGGAAACAAAAAGGACAAATCAGAATGTAAATAATGACATTCTGTCTTTTGTCTTTTTATGGCACTATTCATACTGAATTTGTCTTTTTTGTTTCTCGATGTGTGTTTAGAATTTTGATTTGAACTTTTTACAGACTGTAGACACATGCCTTTTGAACACTCACAAATTTTGTCAGAATTTTGTGAAACATTTAAACACGTTTTTGAAAAATGGTAGCATGATAGCATGTAATGTGTGGTAGCATCTAATATTTTTCCCTCTTGCCTGAAGCTGGTAGCACATAAATGGACAGTAACTCAATGCGTGCTGATCTGCACAAAGCGGCAGGGAGCGTGTTGTAGTTACCCATTCAGCCTGACAAAAACTTAATGCGCTCAGAGCGAATAGGAAAAACTATACTACCTGGATACGGTGACAAGATATTAGTATACGCGTTTTGTGTATTAAAACTGCACGAATCACGAGGGAACTGGCCGGCAGGATTACATCCTCGCGTGGCACCGCGTTCACTCGTGATTTATCGATAGGAAACCAACTATATTGTAAAGTTGATATTTTATCACAAAGTTACAGAGATGATTCGTTTGCATCATAAAGTCTCTGATGGCACCATCATCTTCTTCAGTTCTGTCTGACACCTTGAAGAAGACTAAGATCAGATAGAGAGAGAGAGAGACGAGTAGACCGCGACCAGATCTTATTCCCTGCCGCCACTGGTCCCCATTCCCGTCCGCCACCGCCCAGCGTTCTCCGGATCCCCCGCTGCCATCACTTGCACAGAGAGAAATGAGAGGCCAGGGCATCCCGGTCAGAGAGATGAGAGGAGGCGCTGACCTACATAGCTCGCCCTCACCACTGTGTGTCGCCGCTCCAGAACGATTAGGAGAAGCTAGGGGAAATAATTTTGGTAGTGTGGGCTGATTTTCCAGGCGTTCGTTTTGGCAGGAAATCGGTAGGAAAGACCAAAGGCGGAGATGGGTTATGTTTGGAAAATATCAATGGAAACGAACGAAATCAAACCATACCATCACCGCCGCAAACTCCCCTTTAGGAGTACAGATAATAGTTAATACTCCATCCGTTTCTTGATATAAGGTGTATAGATTTTTGAGAATTTTTTCGAAATATAAGGTGTATTACCTTGCACCACTCGTTTGGATAACTTTTAAAGGGATTTAATTACATTTTCTTACATAGGGCAAGCTCCTCTATTTTCTCATGTCAATTGTTCAGGTGTAGTCTCGGCCAAAACTTGTGAAATTTTTTCTTCACATGCGTTCTTTAATTTCTATGCCAAAAACTATACACTCTATATTTAACAACAGAGGGAGTATTCCATAACAAACTAAAAACCGGACATGGGAGGATGGGCATCTGTTCCTAGACAAATCGGTGGGAGTCAGGAATCGCTGCAAGGTTAAAAATAAAAAACAGAGGAGGTTAGAATCGATTGAGGTGGTGGAAACGACCTAGTAACTCCCCTTTAATAACAGGCCATAATTTGGAAGGCAACCTTTTACAGGAAATATCACGTATATTTGTTTAAATAAATGATCATTAAATTCCATAAAATTTCTATCCTAAGAATATCTAACACATTAATCTTGAGAGCAACAGTAACTAAAGAACAACAAGCAGCTAGATGTCCTCAATGGTGACACAACAGTTGAGGTTGGGGATATGCAGCTTCATTTCTTCGAGAAGTCAAACAATCTGTACAACGACATGCATAAGCAAATAGGAATAATCTGAAAGGGGAAGGATTATACTATTTTGTCTTGTTGAGTTCGCTTCCCAGTTAAATATGTTCCATTTCTTTTTATTACAAAATCAGAGCCCCTCCATTTAGTAAGAGGCTCAAATTAACGCTGATAGTCTAGACATGCTACACAGAAATCATGGAAGGGCCTAACACTCATAACATTACCATTGTATATCTAGTCATAGTATTCCAACTATCCCACCAAAAATAAAGGGAAGAAAATTAGAATACACATAGGCTAGAAAAAAATGATTACCATGATCTTAAATAAGCAAGCAATAGAGCAGTGTCGTTCCCACAAAGGCAAATGAGAGAGTACAACAAAACTGGAAGTACCAATCATCATATCGTGAAATGTGTTGTTTTCTTCATCAACGGATCTAACAAAAATAAATTTAGGACAGTATAACCGAGCCTAATCCGAGCTCTCTCACGCCCTTAGTGATTTTGGCCATCGGATTTCGCGTTTGAATCGTTTCTGGCCGTCAGATCATTGTTTCAGCACGGATTTACTGCGACTGGGCTACCTGTCCTAATGGGCCGCTACTCTGGAGACTTTTTTGCAGGCCTGTCGTTGAGTGGGCTTCGTTGGCCCATGTCTAAGGGCATCT